>NC_142440.1:52835909-53138939 GCF_059453495.1 Arachis ipaensis | reverse complement strand
TTTCACGCGCCCGTCCAAGATCTAGCTCCCACGCGTGCGCGTCGGCCGCGCATGCGCGTCGGTGCCAATGCTCCAAAGCTCTATTTTTATGCTCCTTCCACTTAAGCATGCTTCCTTTCCCTCTTCTAAACCATTCTTGCCCCTATAAGCTCTGAAATCACTCAACAATTAGATCCTGGAATCGAATGATAATAGAGAGAGATAAAAATATAGCCTATTTAGGGCCTAAAAAGCATGTTTTCAACCATCAAGCGAAACTAGGAAGGAAAAACAAAACCATGCATTTTATATGGATAAGTGTGATAGAATGTTGATAAAATCTTCTTAATTACACACAAAATGTACCATGAAATAGTTTTTGCGACAACTAAATTTTTGCATGAGACGATTATTTGTTGGTTAAAAAACTATACTTGCAATGAGATTTCATTTGTGAAATTCTATACCAACCAATTTTCCATTCATCAGCATGCCACGCCCCTTGTTGTGAAACTGGCGTGCCACACCCACTCTTTAGCGTGCCACGCATTCAATGATGCACAAAATCTTCCTCTCTAGCCATTAGAACTGGCATGCCACACCCAAGACCTGCCGTGCCACGCCCATTTTAGGAAAGGAGTTGGCGTGCCACGCCCTCGAGCTGGCGTGCCACGCCCAGGTTTGCAACACTAAAGAAAATGGTCTTTTTCATCTTCAAATTTAATGTCCATTATGGTATGTTATATATCGTTGGAATGCTATTTATGTCAGTTTTCCATCGCCACCAAAATCACATCTTTTGGACCTCTACAACTCAAGTTATGTTCTTTTGAAGATAAAGAGGTCAGGCTAGTAACTCTGCAGGGACGTGTTTTGCTCCTTGTGTTTTTGGGGTCAATATCGTCCTCAATTCTCGTGCCTATTATAAAGTGTTATATATGGTTGAAAAGCTCTAGATGTCTAATTTCTAATGGCATTAGAATACCTCAAGATATCTTCATTTAAATTGGAGGAGGTCAGGATGGCATATGCCCCGGCGTGCCACGCCAATGCTTGGCATGCCACGCCCATAGTGGGCTCAAAATCACTCCTTTGGAACTTAAGTACCAATGAAAAGAGATTGATGGGTGGAAAAATGATTCCACACAAACTCACCGGCAAGTGTACCGGGTCGCATCAAGTAGTAATTACTCACAAGAGTGAGGTCGATCCCATAGGGATTGATGGATTGAGCAATTTTAGTTAGGTGATGAATTTAGTTAAGCGAATATTTGATGAATTGAGTAATTTTGATTGACAGAAGCTAAATTGCAATTAAATAAAGGTGCAGAAGGTAAATTGAGTAGAAGAATAAAGTGCAGAAGAGGTAAATTGCAAGTAACTTAAAGTGCAAGAAAGTAAAAGAGCTGAAACTTAAATTGCAAGAAAAGTAAATTGTAGTAACTTAAAGTGCAAGAAATATAAATTGCTGAATCTAAATTGCTCAGAAATGTAAATTTCTTGAAGAGTAAAAGGGATTTGGGTGCTAAGATTCAGAATTCAACAAGAAAATGTAAATTGAAGCAAATCAGAAAGCTATTAGATGAAGGGATTCAATTCAGTAGCAAAACAGAAAGGAAAATTGCTTGAAGAAACAACAGCAAGAAGACTTGATTCAATTATGAAATTCGTAAAGAGAAAGTAAAGATCGAATAAGAGAAATGAGATTAGAAAGCAGATCTAGATCTCAACTGCTCTCTTGATCAAGCAGAAAAGTAATTGCATAAGAAATAAAAAAGAAAACAGTAAATAAAACTTAGATCCAATTCTCCAATTCCAAAAACTATATTAAAGAAAAGCAAAGATGATTCTCAGATCCAGATTCAATGGAATTCTTATATCTCAATTCAGAAACCCAAAAGTAGAAGTTGTAGAAGAAGAAAATGAAAATAGAAAACTAAACTCAGATCCAATTCTTAAAATAATTGAGAAGAAGGGTGAAAGATGATTCTTAGATATAGAATCAATGGAGCTCTTCAATCTCAATTCCAATTCCAAGAACAAAAAGTAAAAGTTGCAGAAGAAAGAAAATGCAGAAAGAAAACTAGATCCGAATTCCCAAATCCTCAATGAAAATTTAAAAGTGAAAACTAAAAATGAGCTAAAAGTAAAACTAAAAAAATGAGCAAAAGGTCCTTCACAAATTGAATTAACTCCTATTTATACACTTTCTATTTTGGTCTTCAAAGCTTTGGAGTGGGCCTTTTGACTTGTGAAGAAATGGATCCAAGATGGCAAACGATTGAATTTTGGGTTTTAGGCCTGCTCCAGTGGAGCGCTCCGTTGGATATTGAGAGCGTAGCGTTCATTTTTCTTTGGCCAAGCATGCTTCCTTCGTGGGCTTAGCTCTCCTAGCGTTCACTAAGTGAGCGCTGCGCTCAAATTTTGAGCGCTACTCTTTGATGCTTCAATGTGTGCCCCCTCTTCGATCCTTGGTGTTCCCTCTTGTGAGTGCTGCGCTTCCTTTATTTCCTTGGTGAGAGCCACGAGAATGCTCACACTTGTGAGCGTAGCGCTCACTTCTTTGAGCGCTCCTTGCTTTGGCCTTGCTTTCCTTGCTTCTAAGGCACGAGAATGCTCACACTTGTGAGCGTAGTGCTCACTTCTTTGAGCGTCAGCCTTTGATGTGTGCCTCCCTTGGTTTAATGCGCGCCCAGCTTCCATTAGGTTAGTACCCGAAAATGCTCACACTTGTGGGCGTAGCACTTACTTCTTTGAGCGCTCCTTGTGAATGTTGGCCTTTGTTGAGCGCTTCCTTGGTTGAGCGCTCCTTTGGTTGAGCGCTTCCTTGGTTGAGCGCTGGCCTTCCTTCCTTGTTCCCCTTGGTGCCTTGCCCTCCTTTCTTCATCTGCAAGCAACCAAACAAACATGTCAAAGTATCACCAAATTCACAAGGTTTCTAAATCATTCATAAAATCAAATAATTCTAGCATAAACCCTATGATTGGGTGTCAAATAAATGATGGTTGATTGACTTAACATAATCATGAAAATCCACTCCAAATCACTTACTTATTGTGCAAGAAAGTGCATAAAACCTAATGCAACAAGTGAAAAATACTTATAAAACTAGCATAAGATGACTTGTCATCAGAGTTATTGCATTCTCTGAATTAATTGATTTTATCTCATCTTCAATCATGCAACTCATTGACCTCTTGGCAATCATGATTGATTAAGCCCCAATTCCTTAGTGACTCAATCTCTCAAATCTTGATCAATAGCCAATTCCTTGGTCAAATTGCTCATGAGAAGAGATGAAGAATGGTTCCTGATTATACCACACACTTTCCTAAATCCAAGTAGTGGGCAGATTAAATGTCATAATATCCAACCCAAAACCCAAATTTAATCAAGTGTGAGAAAGGATTTTAAGCATGGTTTTGTGATTCCTCTTCCAAGGTTCACATAAAACCCACATACATTCAATCTCTTTTCCAAGATAATTGAATGCTAATATGAAGAACGAAATCCCTTCTAGTAAATCAAAGAGAGATGAAGAGAAGAAGAAGAATAAAAATAATCAATCGACCAAATAGCAATAGAGCTCTCTTTCCCAATGGAAAGAGTTAGTAATTCATAACTAAAATATTTACAAGTAAGAAAGCGGAAGAAGAGAGAAGCGTAGGTGAGAAGAGGGAGTCCGAAGGCCCACTCTCAGTGGAGTGTCTAGAATTTTAGATGATAGCTCAGCCTCCCTAATTTTATGAAACTAAGGCCTTTATATAGGCTCTCCTAAATTACAAACTTAAATGAAATTAAAAGCAAATTACAATGAAATGAAAATAAACTATTCTAGATGCTTCTTGTGGCCTTGATTGTTTGATAATTGTGGCTTGAATGAGAGTTGGAGTGGGCTTGGTTGAAGGTTAGGGGATGCAGGAAGAAGTGGGCGTGTAATTTCAAGTGCCATGCCCAATAGTATTTTCACATTGGAGTATGACCCACATTGCATGCTGAATAGATGGAGTTGTTTGGGCCTTAAATTGAATGTCCACTACAAATTATTATATATTGTTAGAAAGCCCTGGATGTCAGCTTTCTAACGCCACTAGAATCAACTCATTTGGACCTCTGTAGCTCAAGTTATGCCCATCTGAAGGTGGAGAGGTCAGTCTGTCAAACACCCCGGTGTGCCATGCCCATTCTGCCATGCCACGCTCCTTGTGTTGTGAAACTGGCATGCCACGCCCACTCTTTGGCGTGCCACACCATCAATGATACACAAAATCTTCCTCTCTGGCCATTAGAACTGGTGTGCCACACCTAAGACCTGGCGTGCCACGCCCATTTTAGGAAAGGAGTTGGTGTGCCACGCCCTCAAGCTGGCGTGCCACGCCCAGGTTTGCAACGTTGAAGAAAATGGTCTTTGTCACCTTCTAATTTAACGACCAATATAGAGTGTTATATATCGTTGGAAAGCCATTTATGTCAGCTTTCTAACGCCACCAAAATCACATTTAGACCTCTACAACGCAAGTTATGTTCCTTTGAAGATAAAGAGGTCAGGCTGGTAACTCTACAGGGACGTGTTTTACTCCTTGTGTTTTCTGGGTCAATATCTTCCTCAATTCCCATGTCCATTATAAAAAGTTATATATGGTTGAAAAGAGCTAGATGTCTACTTTCAAATGGTACTAAAATCACCTCATTTAGAGTTATGTACCTCAAGATATCTTCATTTAAATGGAAGGAGGTCAGGCTGGCATATGCTCCAGCGTGCCACGCCCATAGTGGGCCTCAAAATCACTCCTATGGAACTTAAGCCAGGCGTGCTACGGACAAAACACTAAGTGGCACGCCCTCTTTGAGATGTTGGCTTTACAAACTTAGCATGCCACGCCCAGAGCACCAAGTGGCACGCCCATGTAAAACTCTTCAACCTTTTTTGCTGGAATGTTGGCCTGGCGTGCCACGCCCAAAGCATCAAGTGGCACACCCATTGATGAGAATTGGCTTCAAAAGCTTGTCTTGCCACGCCCAGAGCTCCAAGTGGCATGCCCATTGTGTTGTGTTAAGCAACCCTTCTCTGTTTCATTGGCCTGGCATGCCACGCCTAAAGCTCCAAGTGGCACGCCCATTGATGAGAGTTAAGTTCACAAGCTTGGTGTGCCACGCCTAGAGCACCAAGTGGCACGCTAGCTTCCTTTGCTTCTTTTGTGCTTTTTGCTTCTTTTTCCACCATTTTCTAAGATGTTAAACAATTCAAAGAAATCAAAGCAATATACAACTTAAGCACAAAAAGACTAAAAAATTAAGCAAAATGAATTAAATTTTTATATGAAAAAGCATAGAAAAATATGACATGATGCGCAGTCATCAATGCTTTATCCCTGAGAGAAAAGGAAAACAAAAGCAATCTGTAGGTGTCAGGATGAACACCATTAGATTTCACAATATCGCATATTCTCAAGAATGTGGTTAGATGTAAGAGCCTAGAACTCTTCTCTCCTGCCCAACATGGTTACCAACACCTTCTCCAGCATGATTATGAACTTCTTCCTCTATAGTAACGTCTAGATCTTCTTCCTCTCCAACAATTTCTTTACCTCTTGCTTCCCTCCTTAGTGGTCTAAAGAAAGTCCTTTCTGGTTCACTGTCAAAAGAAGCTGATGCTTCTCCTCTTCTACCTGTCATACACTTGATGCATGAGCATCATGTTGTGTTTTCTATGCTTTTTCATACAAGAAATTAATGTTTAATGCTTAAATTTGGAAGTGTTTTAGTGCTTAAGTAGTATATTGATTTGAACTTTTGATTTAATGAATTTTGTAGGAAATAATAGAAAAAGAAGCAATAAAATCACTAATAGAGGAAGCACACTCCCAAGGTGGCAAAAGAGTTGGAAACAAACTCAAAGAGGAGCAAAGAGGATTTGCAACCCTGACCTCTTCACACTTCAACAAGAATAACTCGAGCTACAAAGCTCCAAATGAGGTGATTCTAGTGGAATTGGAAAGTAAGAATTTAGAGCTTTCCAAGCATATATGGCACTACATGGTGGACACAAAATCTGAGCGAGAAAACTTATCCCGAAAGCGCAAAGATGAAAATAGTATCAACTTGTAGCAAGGCCAGCTGACCTCTTCACCTTCCAAGGAGGATAACTTGAGCTGTAGACCTTTAAATGATGCGCTCTTAAATGCATTGGAAAGTACACATCAAGATCTTTCTAACGATATATACACTACAAGAAAATAGGTCTATTGCCACGCTTTTTGAGCTACCGCCACGCTTTTGAAAGGGTGGCGGTTGCTCTATCGCCACGCTTTTTTCAGCCTATTGCCACGCTTTTTTTTGCCACGCTTTTTACAAATTGCCAATTTCAAAAGCGTGGCTGTAGGTGGAAAATATTGCCATGCTTTTAAAGTGTGGCGATAGGGTTAGATACGGCGACGCTTTAAAAGCGTGGCGATAGAGCAAATATGGCCACGCTTTTACGACCGTGGCAGTAGAGGTGGTATGGCCACGCTTTTAAAGCATGGTAAAAATCTTAGATATGGCCACGCTTTATAAGCGTGGCAGTAGACAGAGATATGACCACGCTTTAAAAGCGTGGCGAAAAGCTTAGATATGGCCACGCTTTATAAGCGTGCCAGTAGACAGAGAAATGGCCACGCATTTAAGGCGTGGGAAAAAAGATGGTCAGTAACCTAATTCCTTTTTAATAATCTTCATAGATAAAACCTTACATAAATTCATAGATAATTTTATAATTTAAAGTCAATGACCAACAATAATCAAGTAATCCAACTTTCATAAAATTGTCACTAAAATAAGTGTGTGATCACATAACAACACCTCTAATAAAGTCACCAAAATAAGTGTGTAATCACATAACATACACTAACAAAATACCAAAAATCAAAGTCATAACTACTCATGAATTCCTAATACATGAATTAGAATTCCTAATCAAAGTCTTCTTGTACTTCATGCTAAGATATGAAAACTTCATGTATCAGCTAAATTGTTTTGACCTGTGCCCTGCAAAATAAAAAACACAAATGAACAACTACAAATGAAAAATGGATGATGTAGTAAACTTCAGCTCACTAATTTTTCTAACAATCAGATTTGATATCAAACTTAATTTTTGTAACATAAAAAGCATTCTAACAATCAGATTTAATTTTGCTACATATATCCACTAATCTGCACAAGGATTCTCAAAATCTCCTTTAAATTTGATATCAAACTTATTAACAAACAACTTATTGATCAATAAATAAATCTGATTTATAGCATCAATGAAAACGTGATACAACAATAACTTTTTATGAAAAAAAGAAAATGTTCCCAATGACTTTAAAAGTCCAAAAAAAATACCATGAGACATGTGACACACGGGGCTCACATGCAGAGGTTATTGGTTTTAGGCCACAATCCCATGTGCCTTTTTACAATGTGAAATTAATTTAATTAATTAATTAATAGTGAAAAGAAAATGAAAAATAAGATCCATGAATAATTGTTGCAAAAGAATCCAAGTGCAATTGCATGATCACACAACAATTTCCCCATGCCAAGCTAATTTAAGAAAACACCCCCCAAAAGAATCCAAGAATCAACATCATATATGCATGCATAGAAAGTGAGCAGAAGAGGAAATGCAAATTGAGATATCAGCAGCAGCCAATGATTAAGGATGTAATGAGCATGAAGGCATAATAAGCACAAAGAAATGCAACGAGGAAACGAGTTGCTAACACATGGCACGAAGCAGCAACACTTATTAAACAGCAGTAGTAAATAGCATGTTTCCCAGGTTTAAGCAAGCAGCAAATAGAATTCATATGACTTAACCAGTTCCACAAACTGAAATCATTGCAGTTTATATCATATGGGCCAAGCAACAAGTAGAGCAGTACTCAGTAACAACAAACCAAGAAAAATTAATGAAACAGTAACACTTTCACAACATCTATTTTGGACAATAAAAATAAAATAAAATAAACAGCAATCACAAGTCCAGAATTCAACACCAAAACATCACAATAAACAAGTTCATCCAGGGCAACATTCAGAGGAAAGACAAATTCATTCCGAACAGTAGCAGTAAACAAAACAAAACCTACATCCACTAACCAGTCCAGATTCTCTTACCACCTAATTCAACTAAACTAAATTAGTTGAACTAAACAAGCTAAACAGAATGAGCTAAACCAGATTAATCAAACAAAAATATTGGTGAGAGCATGATCAATCAATTATTGGTGAGAGCATGGAAACAATAGAGTGCAGTATTACACAAACTACACCATAAATTACATATGAGCTATAGTTTTCAAAGAAAAATAGGGGCCAAGACAAATATGTGCTACACCATAATATGATACTGTATCAAACAAAAGGCCGTCCAGCAACCAGATCAGAAGAAAAATTAGATCAGACAATAAGGCCGTCGAACAGTCAAGACATCAAGAAAAACGAAAAATAAACACACAAGCTATGCACATTAAATAAAATCAGTCAAGTTCAACTAGATCTTAGATCTCCACAGTAGAATATCGGAATCAGAGTTATTAGCATGCTATATACAGTTAAACATAGCACAATTTCTAGATCTACTAGGTCTCTTCATAGCAATAAGTGCTAAATACAAAAAGAAAAGTTGAAATCAAATGAGAAAACATAATACATATAGTAGTAGTTGTAAGAGTTGCCTATAGACTATAGGATTCCCTCCAATCTATATTTCCTTATTTAATTGCCATGTTACTACTATAAAATTGTACATATACAAAATGAAAATAATCCATATAGGTAGCAGGTCCCCTATTCTGAATGCTTGTTCTTTATAAACTAACAAATATTTAATTTAACCTTACCATCCTTTACTCTGAGTAAAACCAAACAGAATGCTGATATCAATATCATGGTCCAATCCAAAAAAGAAAAAGAAAAAGGAATAAATATATGTTATGTAAGGATAAGAAACACTTAAAAATATAAAATTGAAGGTGCTACCTTATTCATACCTGCCATTACCTTACTAGCTCCTTGCATACCAACAGCAACATTCAAAGAAAAGACAAATTCATTCCGAACAGCAGGAGTAAAACAGGGTGGGTGCTGGGGTAGCGGCAATGGCGGAGGGTGGGTGCATAGTAAAACAGGGTCTAATAGTGGCTCTTAATAGAATCTTGGACAAGTGCCCCGGGAGTGCCATGCTGAACAAGAATAAAGGTAATTAATTAGTTCAAATAAATGACATCAACCAAAAAAGCACAGTTACTAGTCCGAAATTTAGTACAGAAAATAGAAAAATGCTTAAAAATTGACTCACATTCTAGCTTATTAATACATTTTTTGCAAGTTAAACTTATATAGCTATTTAAAGAAACAAGATAAACAACTCTTTGTAAAGAAACACATGCTTGATGATTTCCTGTCATAAAGTATAGCAAGTTTTGAGAAAATAGAAAGTATACAAAATTAAAATTATAAAATAAAGTGAATTGATAACACTAGACATCGGGCAACCATCATTGTAAAGATTAAAATGCAAATCAGAAGACATACCTTTACAGATTCATATATATCTTCAAACAACAACCTAAGATCATACTAACCCAGTTTTGATATCTTTCAATACAATATTTATTAGGTTTGGAGAACCTTAGCTAATCTGTTTATTAGCTAATTAAGCTACCGAATTCATATATAGAAAAAATTTTCTTAAGGCAAGAAAATAAAAAGTAGGCTACAGTTTAGGGATTGTAAAAAAATATAACAGCTAAAATATCAAAATTCAAAAGCTAAGATCACACAAAACAACATTCAAAATTAGGTATCCATTTTCAATTAACCAAGAAGGAACATGCGTGTTGAGCATGCGAATGACAGAGAGAACGAATCAGGGATTGAGATTCAACGGATCAAGATAGAGAGAAAGCGAATAATTATTGCAAAAATAAAACGAGAAGCGAGCATTTGAAAGTGATCTAGAGGAAATGAAAATGGAAAGGGAAAGCCCTAAAATAAAAAAAATTGAGAAAATAAAAAAGTAGAAGCGTTGGAAGCGGAAAATCGATCATACCTTTAGAATCGGAGGGCTTGGAGGAGAAGAGATCGTCGGGGAGATTACATTGCCATCGCCCATGTTCGGTGTAGCTCAAAATTTAATTTGTGGACTTCGAACGTATACACAGAGAGATCCAGAAGAAAGAATGGAAGAAGAACGAGAAAGAGAAGAAGAGTATGATGACGAAGATGAAGATTAAGAAGATGAAGAAGATTGTGACACGATTAGGGTATGGAAGTGGTTTCGAAGGTGAAGGGAATGGGAGGAGCTCTTCCAGGGGTAGCCATGGTGAAAGAGCGCGATGAGGAGGGTAGCTAGCTAGGGTGAAAGAGCATCGTCAATGGGTTGGGGACTAGGTTGGGGACCGGGACATGGGCCGGGTCATGAGGGTTTTTTAAAAAACCATTTGGCCACGTTTTTTGAGCGTGGCAGTAATGAAACCCTCTTGCCACGCTTTTAAAATGTCCCTATCTATCTCTATGGCCACGCTTTTGACGCGTGGCAGAAAAAACCTTTTGGCCACGCTTTTAAAGCATGCCAAAATAGTACCAGGATATGGCCACGTTTTAAAAGCGTGGCCATAATAAAACCCTATCGCCACACTTTTAAAATGTCCCTCTTTCTCTCAATGGCCACGCTTTTGAAGCGTGGCAGAAAAAAACGTGGCCGTTTCTCTAATAAATGGCCACCCTTTCAAAAGCGTGGCCGTTGACCCTTTTCGCGACGTTTTTGAAGCATGGCAAAAAAAAAACGTGGCGAAATATCTATTCAATCGCCACCCTCACAAAAGCGTGGCCATTAACCACTTTTGGCCACGCTTTTAAAGCGTGGCAAAGAAAAGCATGGCCATAGGCCATTTTTCTTGTATTGGTAATAGTATGGGATGAATATTAAGTTTGGGCTCTAGAAGCTGGCGCTAATTGTGGCCTCCAAACAGCGCCAAGAGCGCTACGCTCTGCTCTAAGAGTGCTCTATTTGCTTGTGTGCGTACGCACAACCCAGTGTCTGTACGCACAGAAGGAGCACCGAGAGCGCTATGCTCTCTACACAAGAGCGCCAGCGACCCCTGACAGTACGACCATGCCTTCTTCAAAGGACCATAACTTGAGCTACAGATATCCAATTGATGCGCTTTTAGTTGCGTTAGAAATCTGACATTCAGAGCTTTCTAATGATATATAATAGTTTATATTTGGCATGAAATTAGAGTACAAATGATAGGCATCTTTAAGGCCCAAAAAACACTTAGCAAAAGAACCCAGCGCCCAAGAGCGCTATGTTCTCCCCTAGAGCGCCTGCGATAGTTTTAAAAGTTGGGATTGAAAATTTGGCTAGCGATGCATACGCGTGGGTGACGCGTATGCGTGGGTGCACGAGCACTCTGCTCTCCTCAAGAGCGCTACGTTCTCCTAGGAAGCAGAATTTTCGTTCGATTAATCTCATTCCAAGCCAATTTAAACTGCAAGCAAGCAAGCCCACTCATATCACTTAATCAAGGCCACAAGAATTATCTAGAATAGTTAATTTTCACTTGATTGTAATTTGTTTTCAATTTTATTTTTAATTTGTAATTTAGGCTAGCTTATAAATAGGTCTTAGTTTCACAGAATTAGGCAGCTAGGGAGAGAGTTTTTGGACCCTCTCTCCATACTTCTCTCTTCTTCCATTTTCTTTCTGACTTTGTAAATGTTTTTAGTTATGAATTACTAACTCTTTCCATTGGGAAAGAGAGCTCTGTTGCATTTTGATGGGTTGATTCATTTTCATTCTTCATCTTCAATTCTTCTTTTATTGTTGCTTTAGAGAGAGTCTTTTTGCTTCACAGATCTAATTACTACTGAGAGGGGGATTGGATCTATTTGAATTACATGTGAGCCTTGAGAAAGGGATCATGGAATTCAGTTTCAGACTCTCATAATGCTCTTGATTAATACATTCTTAGTTGGTATGTGAGATATAACCACTTTGAATTTAGATCTTGAGAGTTGTGTGGCCCTTGAATCAGAAATTGAACTTCATCTCTTCTCATGACCAATTAGATAAAGAGATTAACAATTGTTTATGTTAAGAGAAATTAAATCACCAAGAGATTGGGGTTTGATTACTTATGATTTGCCAAGAGATTAATAATTGTATGATTGAAGAGGAGATGAGAATGATTGATCCTGAGAATGTAATATCTCTTCATCCCAATGCCTTCTTTGATTTTTACTTTTTAATTGTTTACTTTCTCGTACTTTTATTTCTTGCACTTTGCTTCCCCGTACTTTAATTTCTTGCTCTTTAATTTTCCAACACTTTACTTTCCTGCACTTCACTTTAACGTCATTTACTTTCCTTGCACTTTATTGCTTTCTTTTAATGTCTAGCCATTTACATTTATTATTTGCTTATCACTCAAATATGAATCGTCCAACTAGAATAATCAATTCACTATTGATTGCTTAATCTTTTAATCCTCGTGGGATCGACCTCACTCTTAGTGAGTTTTATTACTTGATGCGACCCAGTATACTTGCCGGTAAATTACGTGAAATTTAATTTTTACGTATCAACACTTAGCAAACAAACAAGTAAAAAGCCAGTGAAATATTCACTCAGGTTAAGAATTGTGGTTAGAGTGGTTAGTGCAATTGATCAAACAGTTGGTGGATTAGTGTGCCAGAAAGTAAATAAACAAGGAAAACTATTGAAATTGCAGAGAATAGCAGTAAACAATTGAAATTAAAACTAATTAGCAAAAGAAAAGAAAAGTGTTCAATCTAGTTATCTGATGCACCACTATTTCGTGGTACATTTTGTGCTTAATTAAGTGGATTTTATTAACTATTCCCACATTTATTCAATGAAATAGCATGGTTTCATAAATTTCTCCTAATTTGTGCTTAAGTGTGATAACATCCTTTTTAGGCCTTTAATTTGCTAATTTTAATTCACCTTTGATTCCACTAGATGCCTTGTTGTGTTTGTTAGTGAATTCAGATTGAAAAGGCTAAGAATGGATCAAAGGAATGAAGAGAAAAGCATGCAAAATGGAGAAATCATGGAAAATCAAAGATTTGGGATGCATTCACCGACGCACACGCGTGGAACGACGCGCACGTGTGAATTTGAAGTCGCATGGCGACGCGTACGCGTACGTGACGTGTACGCGTGGAAAGTAAAAACGTCAATCGACGCGTACGTGTGACCCATGCGTATGCGTCAATGCTCGCATGTGACCTCATTAAAGTGAAAACGTTGGGGGCAATTTCTGGACTTCTCAGGCCCAAATCCAACTCATTTTCTAAGCCTATTACATGCAGAAATCAAGAGGAGTCAAGGAGGGAAGCACACAATTGAGTTTTAACATGCTTTAGGATAGTTTCTAGAGAGAGAAGCTCTCTCTTCTCTCTAGAATTAGGTTAGATGTATATTAGGATTTCTTAGATCTAGGTTTAATTCATGCTTTGATTCACTTTTCCTTTGCAATTTCTTGTTCCTCTACCTTTGCTTTCTTAGTTTAGCATTCTACTTCTTGTAATTGTTTACTTCGTTGTTGATGCACTCTTGTTTCTTTTATTTTCCTTTTAATTCAATTTATGTTTGATTTCTTCTATTGTTGATTTGAATTGTTGTTGTTAATTTCCTTGCAATTAGTAGTTGTAGATTTACATTTCTTGCAATTTTATCTCGCTTTCCTTTTATGCCTTCCAAGTGTTTGACAAAATGCTTGGAAGGATGCTAGAGTAGATTTTTGTGTTCTTGGCTTGGAATGGTAACTTAGGTGAAATTGAGTTGCTAATGTCCAAGTGTTGATGATTGGTGTCCATTGACTCTAGCTTTCCCTAAATTAATTAGTGAGAAGGTTAGGACTTATAGATTAGGATTGGTGTAGCTCATTTGACTTTTCTTTACATGTTAGAGGATGACTTAATGGGATTAATCCTTGCAATTATCATGTTGTGGTTAGTGACAAGGATATAGATCCTTAACCATCAACCCTTGCCAAGACCTTTTTATTATTTGAGTTTCCATTTACTTTCTTGCAATTTATCTTTTATGTTCCATATTCAAAACCCCAAAATATGCATTTCATAACCAATAACAAGAACACTTCCCTGCAATTCCTTTGAGAGATGACCCGAGGTTTGAATACTTCGGTTTATTTTTATTGGGTTTGTTACTTGTGACAACCAAATTTTTGCATGAGAGGATTGTTTGTTGGTTTAGAACTATACTTGCAACGAGAATTTCAATTGTGAAATTCTAAACCAACCAGTTTTCCCTTCATCATTATCCTCCAATTTAATCATTGTCAACGCAAAATCAATCCCCACGGCACCATAAACTTGATGCCCGAAAATCTATCTTTCAACAAATTTCCCTCGGCAAGTATACCGAATATCGTCAAGTAAAAACTCACAGTAGAGTGAGTTCGAATCCCACAGGGATTGATTGGTTGAGCAACTTTAATTAGAGGGGTGTTCTCATTGAACTAAGCAGATTTGAATTGGGAATTGCAAAAATTAAAATGGCGAGAAACGTAAATTACAAGAAATGTAAATGACTGAAGGTAAAAGAGCTGAATATAAATTGCAGAAAGTAATTGTATGGAATTAAACTTGCAAAAACTTAAATGGGAATGGGGTGATGAGCATAAATGTAAACAGCAGAATTAAAGAGAATTGGGAAGATCAAAGATGGGGGAGTTCATTGGTCTTAGGAGATGTTGCATTCTCCGGATTAAGTTCATTCTCATCTCTTCCTCAATCAATGCATTCATTGATCTCTTGGCAATCTTAGGTGATTGAATCCTAATTCCTTGGCAATCCAATCTCTCTAAGCTTGAACAATTGCCCAATTCCTTGATCTAATTGCTCATGGGAATAGGTGAATTACGATCACTGATTATACCACATGTTTTTCTAGATCAAAGCATTGGTAGGATTATATGTCACCGTATCCATCCAACCCACAATCTAGTCCAACATGAGAAAGCATTTCTAGCATGATTTCCTCATTCCTCTTCCAAGGTTCAAAGGAAATCCAAGCATGAGTAATTTCTCTTTCGAGACAATTGCTCAATTGGATGAAGATCGAAAGCTTTCAAGTAAATCAAGAGAAAAGAAAGAAGAAGAAGAATGAAAACTATTATTGATCCATTGAATTACAACAGAGCTCCCTAACCCAATGAAATGGGGTTTAGCTGTTCATAGCTCTGGAAATGGAGAATTGGATTGTGAATTTCATTCTGAAAATAAAACTGAATTGCAGAAAAATAATACAAAGTGTTTGCAATCCTGGATCCCCGAGGTTCCAATCCATTTCTAATTTATACACTTTCTTCATTCAGTCTTGAAGTCTTGGATGTGGGCTTTGGCCCTTGTTGAAGCTAGTTGAGAGTGGCTCTTATTGATGCTAACGTGGGCTTGAGCTAACCAATGTTCATGAGCTTGCATAGGTGCCACTTGAATTGAGCTTGGTGTGGACGTCAGTGACTAATGTTGGTGGCCACTAACTTTGGCTAATGTTCCTCTTAAGTCATTGAGGAACGTTAGAGGCAATGTTAGTGGACCAACATTGGCCTGGTCACGCGTAGGCGTCGCCCACGCATATGTGTCACACTGGATTTTTGCCATTTTGCACGTGCGCGTTGCCCATGCGTACGTGAAACTTGCTGTTTTTCCATTTTCATGCGTACGCATCATCGACACGTACGCGTCATATCAAAAGTTCCCAATCTAAAAACTGAAGTTTGATCGCAGTCGTTGGGGGTAACGTTGCTTCACCAACGTTCCCTCCAACCTTGCACACTTGTGTGTACGCACACTGCCTTGTGCGTGCGCACACTTACAATTTTTCTTCTTGTGCGTACGCACACAAGGCAATTCTTCCAGCTCCAGTTTTGAGATTAGTCGAAGACGTTGGGGGTAACGTTGGTTTACCAACGTTCCCTCCAACGTTGGACATTTATGCGCACGCACACTCCCTTGTGCGTACGCATACTAAGCAATCCACCCAGCTCCAACTTTTGATATTTATCCAGGACGTTGGGGGTAATGTTGGTTCACCAACGTTCCCTCTAACGTTGGCACCCTTTCTCTTCAAAATGTTACCAGCAACGTTGGTGAGCCAACTTTGGCCACCAACGGTGTACTTTAGCTTTTTGGAACGTTGGTGGCAACGTTCATGGGCTAACTTTGGCCACCAACATTGCCTTCTCTGCTTCTTTCTCACCCTTCCTCTGCTTCTCTTCACCTATCATTAACCAAACAAATGCATCAAAGCTTTGCCATAATCACAAGTTTCTTGCACCATTCATAGCATCAAGTAATTTGTTGCACAAATCTCATGAAAATGAACATAATTAACCATGTTTGATTGAATTAATGTATGCATGAAATTCTCATCCAAATACTTACTTGTTACTCAAGAAAGTGCATAAAACCATACGAAAACAACTAAAAAAGCCTTGTGAAACTAGCCTAAGATGTCTTGGCATCAGCCTAAAGGCACCCTAACATGATTTCATGCACGATGAACATATAGACATCTTAGGATATTTACTTAAGCATTTTCTTGTAGTATAAAGCCAAACATTAAGTTTGGTGTTCCACATATGCTACAAGTATGAATGATGAGAATCAAATTATTTAAAGTTTTAAATTTCATGGGAGGCAACCCATGCTCTATATCTTTTTTAGTTTAAGCTTTGATAGTAGATAATAAAGTAGTCCTCATGATAATTAAAGATAAAATCAAAAGTGACAAGGATTTCATTGAACTCTTGCATGAAACATATAGTGGACAACAAGTTTGGTGTGCAAGGCACCTAGTGATACACGAAAACATTTCTCTCAACAAATTTCCACCAGCAAGTGCACCGAATTGTCGTCAAGTAAAAACTCACAGTAGAGTGAGGTCGAATCCCATAGGGATTGGTTAGTTGATCAACTTTAATTAGAGAATTGTTCTAGTTGAACTGAATCAGCATTTGAATTGAGGTTTGCAGAATTTAAATTGGCGGGAAACTTACAGAGCAAGAAATGTAAATAACTGAATGTAAATAACAAAAATTAATTGGCAGAAGGGAAATTACAGGAAATTAAAGTACAGAAGCTTAAATTGCAAGAAATTAAAAGGGGAACGGGGATTGTTAAGCATAAATGTAGCCGCAGAATTAAAAAAATGGGTAAGATCAGAAGTAGGGAATTCATTGGGCTTAGGAGATATCATATTCTCTGGATCAAATCATTTTCATCTCTTCTTCAATCAATGCATTCATTGATCTTGCTTGGCAATCTTAGGTGATTGGATCCCAATGTCTTGGCTCACCAATCTCTCTAAGCTTAAACAATTGCCCAATGTCTTGATTTAATTGCTCATGGGAAGAGATGAAGTTTGGTCACTGATTATACCACACACCTTCAGAGATCAAAGTATTGGTAGGATTACATGTTACTATATCCATCCAACCCCCAATCCAATCCAATGTGAGAAAGCATTTCTAGTATGATTTCCTTATTTCTCTCTTAAGGATCAGAGAAAATTCAATTATGAATAGCTTCTCTGTCAAGACAATTATTCAATTGAATTAAGATCGAAAGCTTTGTAGCAAAATCAAGAGAAAAGACAGAAGAAGAAGAATGAAAACTGTTATTGATCTATTGAATTACAACAGAGCTCCCTAACCCAATGAGGAGGAGTTTAGTTGTTCATAGCTCTGAGAATGGAAATTGGGTTCCTAACTGCCTAACTAAAAGGAAAAAGATAAAGAAAATACATAAAGCTAAAAGAAAAGTGCAGAGAAAGTGAAATCAGGAGTCTGAACTCCCAGAGCCCCCTCAGGGCCTCCAGAGAGCTCCTTTCAATCTTCAAAACTCCTCTATTTATATCTTCAATTGGATCTTCAAATATTTGGATGTGGGCCTTGGCCTTTATTGAAACAGTTAGGAGTGATTCCTTGATGATGGACGTTGGCAACTAACATTTCATATTTTGTATTGGTGCATTTTTGAATGAAATTAGCCTTAACATTGGTGACCACGTTTTTATAAAAACGTTGGGTCAAATGTTACTTAAAAAAAATATGAAATCTGAGCGTTGCTAGCAAAGTTGGTGCACCAACCTTCACACAGTCACGCGTGTGCGTGGCCACGCGTACGCGTCAAACAGGTTTTTGCGCGTATGCGTCGCTCAGGCATTCGCGTGCAAGGCCAAAATGCACTTCCACGCGTACGCATCGTCGACGCGTACGCATCAACGTAATTTTTCCCAATTCAAGTTTTGAAATTCTTATCACAGGCGTTGGACTCAACGTTGGCTCACCAACATTACCTCCAACATTGGCCTTTCCACGTGTGCGCGTCACCAACACGTACGCGTGGATTGTAAAATTTCCACGTTCACGCATGCGCGACGCAGCTAATTTTTCCAATTTTCAGAAAGCAAACTGTATTGAAAAACATTGAAGGTAACGTTGGTTCGTTCCCTCCAACGTTGGCACAAAATTCTTGCAGAACGTTGCATTGCCCCTTTCCTTGCTCTTCCTCTGCTTCTTTTTACCTATCATCAACCAAACACATGCATCAAAGCCTTGCTAAATTCACAAAATTTTGCATCATTCATAATAAACAATAGATCTAGCATAAATCTCATGAAAATGCACAAAATTAACCATGTTTGATTGAATCAAGGTATGCATTAAATTTTCATCCAAATACTTACTTATAGCTAAAGAAAGTGCATAAAACCTAATAAAAACAAAAGAAATAGGCTAGTGAAACTAGCCTAAGAAGCCTTGGCATCACCTAGGATGATACATAAGGCTCATAATATATATATCTTAGGAGTTTAATCAACTTCCTTACACCACATGACCAAACACTAAGTTTGGTGTTCACAAATGTCACATGCATACTTACAAGGAGTCAGGTTGGTTTTAATTCATGAAGAATACTTTGTTTTTTTTTTGTTATTTGGTCAATTGATGAAAATTTAAAAGTTAGTTGTTACATTTCATTTTTGCCACCACTAATTGAATTCATTTTTGTTTGTTGTTTTGAATATGGATATGGAGGAGGAGATTGATGGAGAGGACAATTCAAGGAAACGGGGGTTCGGCTACTTTGCAACAAGGGCTAGTCACATGTCCTTGAAAATTGCTCCTTGGAAATCACAACCTTGCATACATTGGTTTGTTAGGTGTGTCATAAGAACACCTTGATAACTGAACCTACCAACCTCATAAAGAAGCAATCCTTGTCCCCACCCCACTTTGCATGAACACCCTTCATTTCCACCATACAAAATGAATCCTTACCATCCATTCCTTCACCACCTTTCATTATAAATAATCTCCATTTGGTTTGAACCTCACACTTAAAGATACACCTTCTTACATTCACATTTTACCTCTTGTGTTCCTTTGATTCCAAATCTCACCATTATACTTCTTTATTCAACCAGTTCTTATTTTCACTTAATCAATCACTTATCTTCATTCTCAAGCTACACTCTCACTCTCCCTTATACGAGTTATACTTGCCACTCTTCTCTATCTTTTCTTTCTCCCTCATTCGGCCACTTCAAAGCAAACCAAAGGCATCATCAACTTCAAAAAAAAGAAAGGGAAAGGAACTTATAGAGGAAATTTCCTTTGACAATTGGAAGTTTAAATCTGTGTTTCATGAGATACAACTTGGGTGGATAGAACCAAAGGAAATATTACCCGAGTTAGCCTTCCAACTTCCAGATGATGAATGCCATGAGATCAAAGAAAAGATTGAAAGGAAGAGATGGGAGCTTCTCACCAATCCGCCCACACGAGTAAATGCAAATCTTATTAGAGAGTTTTATGCTAATGTGATGACAAGTCATATTAGGCTAATTTTACAAGCCTTTTTCATTAGTTTTTACTTGGTTTTCATGCATTTCTTAAGCAATAAGTGAGTGTTTGGATGAGAAATTCATGTTTGTCATGATTTAATCAAACATTGTTAAATTAGTGCATTTTTATCAGATTTATGCAAGAATTATTCGATAATATGAATGATGCAAGATTTGATGATTATGCCAAGGCTTTGATGTATCTGTTTAGTTGATGACAGGCAAGAAAGAAGCAGAGAAGTGGAAAAGAGCACTGCGATCCTCACCAAGAAAGTTTTGCTAAGGACGCGTATGCGTGGTTGACGTGTACGCGTCGAAATGGTGATTTTAGAAGACCACGTGTACGCGTGAATAACGCGTATAACGCGTACGCGTGGATATGAAGAGCGTTCTCCACCAACGAGCGCTATGTTCTCCACCAACAAGCGCCTACGACAAAGCACAAAATTGGGATTTGAAGTTTAGCTTTCGACGCGTACGCATGCATGACGTGTACGCATGGATGTGACATCTTGGGAAGAAGCACGCAAATGCATGGATGAAGCATCAGCACAGAAGTGATATTTCGTGATCAACGCATATGCGTGGGTAGTGTTCTTATTGCGAGCGCTACGCAGTTTTGGAGAGCGCTGCTATGGACATTGATGAATGGGAAATTGACGGTTTAGAATTTCACAAATGAAATCTCATTGCAAGTATTAGTTTCTAAACCAACAAATAATCCTTTCATACAAAAATTTGTTTGTCACAAGTACGAACCCCTAATAAAACTAATAACCGAAGTATTTAAAGCTCGGGTCGTCTCTCAACGGAATTGCAGGGTAGTGTTCTTGTTATTGGCTATGGACATGTATATTTTGGGGTTTTGAATAGGAAACAAGAAAAGTAAATTGCAAAATGACAAAAAGATCTTGGCAAGGTTTGGTGGTCAAGGATCTCTATCCTTATCACTAACTATAATATGATGATTGCAAGGATCAATCCCACTAAGTCATCCTCTAACAAGTAGAGGAAAGTCAAATGAGCTACATCAATCCAAGTCCATAAGTCCTAGCTATCCACTAATTGAATTAATGAGAGCTAGAGTCAATCGCCATCAACTATCAATCACTTAGACATTAGTAACTGAAGAATTCCTAAGTTACCTTCCCAAGCCAAGAACATAAAATTATATTCTAACATCCTTTCAAGCATTTTGACAAAAACTTGGAAGGCATAAAAGAAAAGCATAGTAAATTGACAACAAGAATGAAATCTAACATCAACTTATTGCAAAGAATTAACAACAACAATCAAAGAGAACACAATTAACATGAATTACCTCAAATTGCATTAAAAGAAAATGGAAGGAACAAGAGTGGATCAACAACAAAGTATAGTAACAAAATAGAGGAAATTACAACAAGAGAATAGAAGAACAAGATGTAACAACAAAGAATTGAAAGGTAGAAGTAGAAGAAAACATGAATTAAAATCTAGATCTAAGCTTATTAACCTAAACCTAGTCCTAATTCTAGAGAGAAGAGAGAGCCTCTCTCTCTCTCTAGAAACTAACTCTAATACTAGATCTAAACTAAACTATGTGTAAAGTGATGAAATGATGCCTTCCCTTCAATCCTTGGTCATTTTAAGCATTTTGGTGCCATAGTTGTTTTAGATTGGGCCTCACAGCCCCTATGAATTCGCCAAGCGCGATTTCACTTAAAAATCACGTGCTAGCACCGACGCGTACGCGTACAACACGCGTGCGCGTCCATGGGGTTTTTACGATCCATGCGTGCACGTCTGTTGCATGTGCACGTGGATGAGTGCAACCAAATCTTTGGTTTTTCCATGTGTTCTCCACTTTGCATGCTTTCCTCTACACTCCTTTGATCCATTCATAGCCTTTTTAATCTGAAATCACTAACAAACACGTCAAGGCATCTAGTGTAATCAAAGGAAGATTAAAATTATCAAATTGAGGGTTTAAAAGCATGTTTTCAAATTTAAGCACAAATTAAGGAAGAATCACAAAACCATGCTATTTCATTGAATAAATGTGGGAAAAGGTTGATAAAATGCTCTAAATTCAACACAAGATAAACCTTAAAAATGGGGTTTATCAACCTCCCCACACTTAATCCTTAGCATGTCCTCATGCTAAACCACGAAGGAAGTAAGGGGTATGACATTTATTCAATGCAACTAAACTATATGCAACCTATGTAAATGCAACTACCTATTATGAATGCAAATGCTTGGTCAAAACAAATCAACATCCAAGAGAACGTATGTAAGCATAAGGGCTAAAGCAATAGGAATCAAATCCAACCCACAATATTATTGAATTATCAAAAAGATTTACAAACTTGCATGAATAAGAATGATTATAGTGAAAACATGTAATTGAGCAATCAACCCTCACCGAATGTGTATCCGCTCTAGTCACTCAAGTGTTTAGGGGGTTGATTCACTCAATTCTCCCCTAATCATGCTTCCAAAATTTGTTCTTCATATAACAATCAACAATCATTCAATGCATGCATACAATTATCATGAGGACTCTCAAAGGTCGTAATGGGGCTAGGGTCAAGGTAGGGTCATATATGGTTAAGTGAGCTTGAAATTTGAATCTTAGATTAACCTTGAATTTCTCACCTAACCTATGATAACCTATACAATTAAGTTCTAACCTAACTACCTATTCTTCACTTTTTTTCTCATACTCATGCATTTTTTTCATTTCACAACTCCTATGCATTGATTTTTTATTGAACTTTACTTTGGGGCATTTTGTCCCCTTTTTATTATGTTTTTCTCTTTTCTTTTCTTTCCTTTTTCTATATTTTTTCTTTCTTTTCTTTTCTTTTCATATTCACTTTTCTTTTTCTTTTTTTTTCTCATTTTTTTGATTGATTTTTTTTCTTTCTTTCAAACTATATGCAAGAACATCAATGCATAAGGTCTAACATTTGATTAACACATGAGCATGCACCCAATTCCCAAATATAGAAATACAAAACACCCCTTTATCCCAACCAATTTTCCCAAATCTCCCCAAACATGAATAATAAACACTCTCACTAGCCTAAACTACTCAAAGATCCAAACAAGGGACATTTATTATTTTTCGCTCTAGGCTTGTGATGTGCTAACATTAAGAACAATTGGGTTAAGCATAGGCTCAAAATTGGCTAACAATGGAAAGTAAAAGGTAGGCTATTTGGGCAAGTGAGCTTTATGAAACAATGACCTCAATCATATAAATGCATGAATACAAGAAATGATGGATATATAGAATTAAACAAATCAAGGATCACAATCATAGAAAGAGAACAATTGCACACAAGAATGAAAATAAGTGGTTATAAGATGTAACCACATCATTAGGCTCAAATCTCACATGCTTGTGTTCTTAGCTCAAAACATGTTTCATAAAATATATAATTCAAGCAAGTTCCACAAAAATTTTCAATCAATTGGGGTGGTGCCCTATGGATAAATTCTTTGGAAAATTTCATTGTTTGACTAAGCTTACTCTAAATGCAATGTTGTGATTTAGAAATTTTAAAATTTTCTTAGTTTATCCCTTCTTTTTCAATCAAACCAAATTTCTTATGTAAAAAGGGTAAACTTGGGTTTCAACAATCCAAAATATAAAAGATAGATGTCCGAACTCATCAGCCAAATTAATAATTCCACCGACGGCGACGACGGTGACCTCCCTACACTTAGAATGAACCATCGTCCTCGATGCTATGGCTCAGACTCGGGGTGAGGGTCAACTGTCGCATCTGGCTAGGGATGAGGCTGTGGCTCCACGGAGGTCTGCTGCGCCTCTGGGGTAGCCTGTGTCTGTGGCGGTACCCATGATGTGTTCACCCTACCCAACTCCCTATCAACAAAACCTAGACCCATCCCCTCAATACAGGTCTCAATGGATCGCCTCAGCTTGGTGAGAATGGCTAGTTTCTTTTCTATGTTGAGATTCTTCTTCCGATAGGTCGGGAAGCGGAGCTCACAGTACAGGTTAGGAAACCTGTCTACGTTAGTGGGTGGCAGTTGCTGATCTGCTTTGTCCTTTTCAGAAAGAGGGTTCTTGGCATAATCGGTGAAAGGAGAAGCAGCGGAAGATTGAGGTTTCTTCCTCTTTCTAGAGGTAACCTTTTCTTTCCCTCTATCAGACATCCTAAAAAACATATATGACAGGATATAAATAATTAAGCCAAGTAGAGGAATATAAAGCAAGACATGACATATGCATGAAGTGAGTCAAAAAGATGAAAACTTGGAATGCAAGCAAACAAAATACATAATTTAATCCAAAACGGAACCAAGAAATCATGCAACAATAACTGAATGCTTGTTTGTTAAGCTACAATAGTCATCATGCCTCAAAGAATATAGAGGAGTTAATGTAAAAACTAAGAAAAAGGAATTAGAGAGTCAACAAAGTTAGAAGTTAGAAAACTAGGTTAGAAATCAGTGGCATGACAATTATGAGACTTAACCACAAGAAGCTCAATAGGTATGTAAAGAACAAGCATGCCCACAATCATGAGTGTGATGCAAGTCATTGATGATGAAATATGAATTTGCATAAAAGCACACACTAGAAAAATAGGTCATCAACAATGCTCATGGTCACGAAGTTTGTGATAATTGGTGTTATGAGATTTGAAATAGGCACTTGTGCAACCAAAACCAAGTTGAAACGATTTCAAATTAAAAGGGGTCACACTAGTGGAAATCACCAATTATCACTAATATACGAGCCTTTATCGAGAAAGGGCAAGTTTAAGTTAAATGATGACATAATGTGAAAGGCTTCAAAGGTAAGTAGAATGAACAATTAAACTTGAACCAAGAAGTCAGAAAGCATTTGAAATAAACTTGAAATGTTAAAAACACAAAAAAGGCTCTTCTTAACTTAGTTAACCGAGGTGCTATTTGACACAGAAATTCGTCAAGTAGTCATTTGATTAACCAAGTGTAATGCACATAAGCGGGAATCAAAATGAAACGGGAAGGCTGGGCAAATCAACTAAGGAGTTGTACTTGGCATAAAACAAAAATCATTTTCAAGTAAAACAAGTGCCAAGTTCCATTCCTAAGTTGCAAATTGATGATAGGGAAGTTTCCAAAAATTTTGGCAGCATTCCGACAGTAAATTGGACGTTTTCGAATAACAAAAACAGCAAATTAACACATATGAATCCATTAAACATGTAACAAGCAAAGAGTTCATATGGTTTAGGTGACATCAAGTAGAATTACTCAGTGAGGCAGCAGTGAAACAATACATATGAACCAAAAACAAACACAGCAGTGACAAGGTATGCACAGAACATCATACCAACATTATTCAGCAAAGCAAATAACATGCAGCCATTTAGGTAACAAGAACGGAGCACTTATCAGGCCTAGAATCCTCTAACCACAACCAAGCTACCTAATGAAAGCAAGGATTTACACCGGTTCGGAATTCCACAAAATAATCCCGTTGTTAGTATAGTCCAAACCAATAGTTAATCCTCGCATCAAATTAAATTATGGTTTTGTCACAAGTAACAAATCCCAAATAAGAATTAACCGAAGTATTTAGACTCTGGGTCGTCTCCCTAGGAAATAATGTAGTGCTTAGTTATTGGTTATTAAGGGGTAAAGAAGGGGGTTTTGGTTCATGAGATGGCAAGAAAGCCAATTAAGTGAGTAAGTAAAGAAAGCAAAATAAAGAACTCTTGGCTAAGACTTGAGTAATTGGTATCACCATCCTTGTTAACAAACCGAATATTGATAATTATGAGAGGCCAACCTATTAAGTCTACTTCCCAAAAGCTTTAAGTATGTAAAATTTACTCCTAAGCTTGAAGTACGTCAAATAGATTTGATCACATCAACCCTTAAGTCCTAACCTACCTACTGATAGCACGGAAGCTTGTCACTCAACAATTTTCCTTCGGCAAGTATACCGAATTGTCGTCAAGTAAAAACTCACAATAGAGTGAGGTCGAATCCCACAGGCATTGATTGGTCAAGCAACTTTAATTAGAGGAATGTTCTAGTTGAGCGAAGCAGAATTTGGTTTGAGAGTTGCAGGAAATTAAATGGCGGGAAAGTAAATAGCAGAAAATGTAAATGCTGGAAGTAAAGAGCTGAAAGTAAATGACGGAAAGTAAATTGCAGAATTGTAAATGGGAATGGGGAAGATGCTCATGAAAGTAAATTGCAGAAATTAAAGAGAATGGGTAAGATCAGAAATGGGGATTCATTGGGCTTAGGAGATGTTGCATTCTCCGGATCAAGTTCATTTTCATCTCTTCCTCAATCAATGCATTCATTGATCTCCTTGGCAATCTTAAGTGATCGAATTCCAATTCCTTGGCAATTCAATCTCTCAAATCTTGATCAATAGCCAATTCCTTGGTCAATTGCTCATGAGAAGAGATGAAGTATGGTCATTGATTATACCACATGCATTCCCAAATCAAGTGTTGGTAGGATTATAGTCACCATACCCAACCAAACCCAATTTGGTCCAACATGAAAAAGCATTTCTAGCATGATCTCTTCATTCCGCTTCCAAGGTTCAGAAGAGATCCAAGTATGAATAGCTTCTTTTCCATGATAACAACCCAATTGGATGAAGATTGAAAGATTTATAGTAAAATCAAGAGAAAAGATAGAAGAAGAGTAATGAAAACTAATATTGATCCATCAAATTACAACAGAGCTCCCTAACCCAATGAAAGGGGTTTAGTTGTTCATAGCTCTGGAAATGGAAAACAAAGATGGAAAATACATTATGAAAAGTAAACTAGAAGTCCAGAGAAAGTAAAATATTACAGAGAATAGTTCTCAAAATTCTTCACTCCCCCCCGAAGCTTTTTTTCTAATTCAAAAGTACCCCAATATATATTACTCTTCTGATCTTCTAGTTGATTTTTCAAGTCTTGGATATGGGCCTATGGATCTTGAGTTTGAAGTAGTTATCTTCCGCAGTGGGCTTAGCTTTACTTGCAGAGAGAAAGTGTGAAGTAGGCAGGGTCTTTAGCTCAGGACGTTAGTGGCGTTAACGTTAAGTGAGAGTGTGGGTTTGAGAACGTTAGTGACAATCTCCTTTTTCACTAACATTCCTCACCCAGGGATGATCCACGTTAACTTCAACGTTAGTGGCATCAACATGACCACTAACGTTGCCTCTTGATCTTTCGCACACGTTATTGGGACTCACCTTTTCCAATAACGTTGAGAGTCCTCCCTCCCCCTACGTTAGAGTTCACGTTAACTTAGTTAACGTGGCTCTTAACGTAGGCTTGCCAATTCTTTCAGAACGTTAGTGACACTTACCTTTGTCACTAACGTTCCAAGGTGCCCCTACTTCCCACGTTAGAGTCCACGTTAACTAAGTTAACGTGGCTTCTAACGTGGTAATGATAGCCATCTCCAACGTTAGTGACAAAGGTGAGTGTCACTAACGTTGGCTCATCATCCTATCCTCAACGTTAGCTTCCACGTTAACTAAGTTAACGTGGGAGTTAACGTGGCTCATAGTGGCTCATTGTGGCTCATTCCAACGTTAGTGACAAAGGTAAGTGTCACTAACGTTGGCGATCACTTGCTTTCTCCACGTTAGCTTCCACGTTAACTATGTTAACGTGGCAACTAACGTGGCTCATTGTAGCTTGGCCAACGTTAGTGACAAAAGTGAGTGTCACTAACGTTGGCTTCTCTTTTGCTTCCCAACGTTAGAGTCCACGTTAACTGAGTTAACGTGGCTCTTAACGTGGCCACTTATGAGCTTGGTCCAACGTTAGTGACAAAGGTGAGTGTCACTAACGTTGGCCTTATTTCTTTCTTCCACGTTAGAGTTCACGTTAACATAGTTAACGTGACTCTTAACGTGGGCTATGATGGCTTTCGAGGACGTTATTGGCGATTACTTTTCGCATTAACGTTGCAAGCTAGCTCCAATTCCACGTTGGTGGTCACGTTAGTTAGACTAACGTGGCTGCCAACGTGGCTCTTTCTTGCTTCCTTTATCCTGAAATCAAGCAATACAGTGCATCAAAGTTCTAATCCACATCATGAGACATGCATCATCCAATTTGTCATCTTATTCATGCAAAATTCTCATGAAATCATGTAAAGTGCTCAATGTATGCTTAAATCAAGATGTAAGTGAAATTCTACCCAAAACTAGCTTATTTCCTAAGAAAATGCATGAAACTACCCTAAAACAGTAAAGAAAAGGTCAGTGAAACTGGCCAAAATGCCCTGGCATCACAACACCAAACTTAAAGCCTGCTTGTCCCTAAGCAAGTACTGGAACAAGAGAATGATGAATGGAATGCCAAGAGGAATGAGTCATTATTGTGGAGGTCATATCCTTGGTTTTATGGTGGTTTCATGCATAGCAACTTAGGTTCATTCCTTCACTGGCTTTCAGACCTTTATCATGTCTTGGAATACTCACTTGATTGCACCCTATGAGACTCTTATTCATTGATCCTTTTATTGTTTTCTGGGCTTATTTGTGTTCTTAGGCTAAGTGCTCTGTGAGGGGGCGACTCTTTAAGATAAGCTTTCAGCCAGCACTCCCGAACCAGTTGGTTCAAGGTGCTAGGTGTTAAGACACCCCTAAGGACTTACTCCCTCAAGTCTCTTTCCCCCATACATACACACCACAGGCACATGGTTTGTTTATTTTCTTTCTTGAGACCTTGGTGTCCAGCACCTATTTGGGTTACTAAATGTTCTGTAGCAAGGTTGCTCTTGATAGTGGGCTTTCAGCTGATAATCCTGGGTTAGTTAACCCCAATTACCAAGTGATGAAGCACTACTACGAACTTATTCATCCAAGCAGATCCTTGGTACAAGAGCACCACAGATACATCTCTCAAGTTTCAAACCCTTGGTGCCTAGCCTTATTCTTTATTAACTTTTCTTTCTTTTTCAACTCTTATTGTTTTTTCCCCTTTTTTTCTTATTAGGATCTTGTTATTTAGCTAGTCTCATGGGGTGTGTTTCAAGCATATGATTCAGGACAGATAGTTGTCTTCCCACCCTTGTTGGTGAACCAACTTAGCTAACTTATGATCACATCACACACTAAGGAACTTACTCCACAATATGAACTCCACTCTGGTCTTTGATAACACACATTCTCTTTTTATTAAAAAGGAGACAAGCAACACAATAAGCAGGATGAAATTGAAAACAGGCAACTTGACTAGTAGTCATAGACCTAGGCAAGTAGAATACTAAAAACAGAATTGAAAATCTTAAACTATCATGGAAGCATGTCCTATTTCATACATGATTTTCCTTATTTAATGCTTGAAAAAGATGGAACAAAGAGGGAACTCCACCACCTTTTACTCATGGGGTTGCCCATGCTCTTCCTCTTGCTTGTCCTCTTTGTGTCTACTTGTGCTTCCTTGCATCCGTGCTAGTCTGGCTCTTTTCCAGTATTCAAGTGCCTTCTTTACTGATTATTGACTCTTCTCCACCCCTACTCTTTCTTCTCGTGCTAACTCATCCTTCACTTCGTCATATTTTGTGATTCCCGGATGTACATTAGGTAGCTGTCCAACTAAGTATGCAAGCCTTGCTAGCATGTTTACATGATTTCCACTTTCGCTCATGTAAACCCCTTCAGAGAATGCCCTGTGGTCGTCAAAGAGTTCTTCTTGTTCTATTTGTTTTCGATGCATCTCATGTATGTGTGCACCTTGATGTGCTTGGATGTTGACTAGCTTCTGGATAGATTCTTGTTGTTCAATTTGCCTTTGTTCTATCCTGTGGAAAGATTCACCCCATTGTTTTCCTTGTTCCAATTGCTGCTCCATCATTTGCTTCTCCCACTCCCCTTGTTGATTCGTCCATCTAGAAAATGATTCTTCTTGGCGGTTCATCATTTGTAGCTGGAGCTCCTTCTGTGCCTCTTGATTTTCCTAATATTGCCTAGATAAGCCATCAATGGCTTTTTGTAATTGGTGCATGTTCAAGGTGGCTGGGGCTTGCTCTTCTAGGTCTTGTCCTTCTACTACTTGATGGGCTGGCCTATTTCTTGGCTTCCGTTGAGGTAGGGGGGATGCAACAGCATTCATCCTTCGGACTGTAATGGGAATGCCCTCTTTGATCCACTCGGGGTCTTCATCTTCAAACACCACCCAAGCCTTGTCATAGAGTCGGAAAATAGTGCTGGGGTAGCGTAACTTTCCTCTAGAATCGCTATTTTCGGCCCTCTTCCTAATGCCGTGGGCTATGAGTTCATGAACCTTGATCTCTCCTCCTTTGAGTATACAGTGTACCATTGTGGCTCTTTTGAGATTCACCTCTGAGTTGTTCCTTGTAGGGAGGATGGATCTCCTTATAATTTTGAACCACCCCTTTGCTTCAGGAGTGAGGTCCCCTCTCTTAATGAACTTGGGTTTCCTTTCGGAATCTCGCACCCAGTCAGCACCTGGTACACATATATCTCGCACAATCTGGTCATAATTTGGGCTGTTATCAATTCTTGAATGATAGCTCTCTTCCTCAAATGGTATAGACCGCAACTTTAATGCTCTCATCACACTCATGGGACTAAAATCCACGGTTTTTACTCTTACAAAACTTGTATAAGACTCATCTGCCTTATCATATCGAACAGCATTTGCATAAAATTCTCTTACAAGATTTGCATTTACCCTAGTGACCGGATCAGTGAGGAGCTCCCATCTTCTCTTTTCCACCTTCTTTGTGATTTTGGGACACTCAATTTTTCTGACTTGAAAGCCCAGCTCATAGACAATCTCCTTATCAACCATCCATCCGTACTGTAATGTATGATAAAAAGTTCTGAACTTCTTTTCATCAAAAGGGCGTTGCTCCATAGGCTCCTTTCCCCTTCTTCTTTTAGAGCTTGATGATGCCATGAGAGACTTTTAAAAAGAAAGGGTGTGGAGAATGGGCTTCGGTTGATTAGGATTTGGTGCAATGAAGGGAGTTGGTGAGAGTGTTTTTAATGGGGTAAGAAGTGCTTGGTTCCGAAAAGGGAGAGGTGTGAAGAGTGGGAGTGGAATGTGAAGGTGGGGTACGGAATACGGATTACTTATATAGAAAGGTGGTGAGTGAATGGAAGGTGTGGATTGATGGAGTTGTTGTGTGACGGACGGATGGGGTTTATCATGGGAAGAGGACAAGGATCATCAACTTTATGAAGGGAATTGGTTCGGTCTCCAAGAGTATCCTTCTTCCAATGTTGCATGGCCACATTTTCCAATGTATTCCCCTTGAGGACAAGTGTGTACTCCCCCTTCATGAAGTGGCTGAAACTTCTCCTTTCAATTGTCCACTCAATCCACTTCAATACCCCTTTCTTTTCTCCTACAAAATAAAAGAATTGTGATTAAAAAAATTATGTGTGGAAAGTGGCGGCAAAATTAAAAGAATAACTACTTTTTAAAGTTTTTGTTTTAACTAACTAAGTGCTATTCATTAGAGCAAACCAACTAACTAACTCAACATCCATGTGTGCAACAATGGCAATACCAAACTTAGTTTGGTGCCGTGTGGTGTAAAAGATTTGTTCAAGGCCCCCAAGAGTGACATGATATGGGTTACATTGATGTTCTCTTAGTGTGCCTTGAACACCAAACTTGTTCTTCACTATATGTTGCACACAAGGATTCATTCAAGTCCATGTCAAGTTGATTTGAAATCCCTGAACCTTGCATTATTAACTACTTTTAAAAGCATGTAAAACATGGATTGCCTCCCATGAAGCGCTTCTTTAGCGTCACTAGCTTGACGTTTTGCCTTTGTCATGGTGGTTGGTAATGCTTCAGATCTTCCCCTCTTGCAGTACACCTATATCCATTGGCTTCATCAAGGATCTCCACATGTTCTAAGGAAAGAACTCTGTTGATGGTGAAGACCTTAGGTAACTGAGATGGGATAGTGGGGAGATGAGGTGGAATATCTGGGAAGTAAGCTGAGATCACTTTATCCTCTGGAGAGAAGTCCTCTATAGGGATCTTCTTGTTCCTCCACCTCCTTGGTGCCTTCTTCTTTGTCCCTTTTGATGTTGCCTTGCTCTTTGTGACCTCCTCTTCTAAGGGAATTTTGTTGCTGGTCTCATATGACTCTGGTAGTTTAGGTTCCTCCTTATTTTCCCTGAGCTGTGACAGCTGCTGATGGCCTTGTTCTTCAACCAATTGGTTTCCCAGAGGTGTTGGTTGTGCTTCAGTGCTTGCCTCCCCCCTCAGTATCTCATTATGATCTGTTTCTTGTGAGAGTTTGAAGACATTGAAGCTGAGTTGTTCATCATGGATCCTCAAAATTAGCTCCCCTCGCTCCACATCTATGAGTGATCTAGCTGTAGCTAAGAAAGGTTTTCCCAATATGATTGGGTGAGTGTGACTTTCTTCCATGTCCAAGATGACAAAGTCTGTGGGAAGGAAGTATTTTCCCACCTTTACCAGCACATTTTCAACCACTCCTACTGCTTGTTTTTGAGTTTTGTCAGCCAGCCTGATAACTACATCTGTGGGTATTATCTCATTGATCTGCAGCCTTTTCATAAAGGATAAAGGCATTAAGTTGATGCTTGCTCCCAAATCGCAGAGTGATTTATCAAACATTGTTTCTCCTATGATACAGGGGATGTGAAAACTCCCTGGGTCCTTCCTTTTTATAGGCAACTCTGGTTGAATGAGAGCACTGCACTCCTTATTCATCACTATTGTTTGTCCTCCCTTGAGTGAGCTTTTCCTTGTCAGCAGCTCCTTCATATACTTAATGTATGATGGCATTTGTTAGAGAGCCTTGATGAATGGTATGTTTACATGGAGGGATGCAAACAGATCAAGAAACCTTGAGTATATTCTCTTCTCTATAGCACCATTGAGTAATTGGGGAAACGGTGCATAGAGTTTCAGTAGCTCCTTCTGTGTCAGCTCTTTTTGTGAAATTTTGGGTTCTTGGTGATCTTTTTCCTATTTCTCTGCTGATGTCTCTCCAAGTTGTTCCAATGGCTTGTTTTGCTTTTCCTCAGTCTTCTTATTACTTATAGTAACCATCTTGCAATCTTTCCATCTGACTTTCTTTGCTTCACCTCTCGAATTTTTCTCTGTGTCACTTGGGAAGCTATTAGTAGGTTTGGGAATCTTTTTCAGATAAGTATCCCACTTGAAATTCCAGCCTATTTGGGAATCTTTTCAGATAAGTATCCCACTTGAAATTCCAGCCTCTTGATGGTGTCCCCCTGGTTCTTGATACTAGCTCGCACCTCCTCTTTGAATACCTTATTATCTTGAATCTCTTTGCATATGCCTTCAAGCAGAGTCTCAATTTTGGATAGTCTTTCTTCAGATGATGGTGAGTTGAGAGTGGATGGTTGAGTTGGGTCATTTTGGTTTTGGTATGGATGTGGAGAGGTATTGTTAGGGTGGTGCTGATATGATCTCTGTGTGGAATGTTGGTGAGCTGCATGGTTGTTGGGGTTGTGACGTCTCTGATCTTGGCTTTGATCTTGTTGATTTCCCCATCCAAAGTTTGGGTGATTCCTCCAACCAGGGTTGTACGTTTTGGAGTAAGGATCATGGGTCTGCCTGGGAGAGTTTCCAAAGTAGTTGGCTTGTTCTTGCTCTCTTTCTGCCTCTGCATTCACTCCTTCTTGGGTTGCCGATGAGGTGGTGATTGCTGCCACTTGGTTCCTCTCCATCTTCTTGGTGAGGTCAGCCAGCTGCTTGGTAATAAGCTTGTTTTGGGCCAGCAGTGCATCCACATTGTTTAGTTCCATCACTCCTCTAGTGTTGCCTCTTTCAGAAGCATAGAAATAGTCATTCTCTGCTACAGTTTCAATGACATCTATGGCCTCCTCAATGGTCTTCCTCTTGTTCAGAGATCCCCCAGATGAATGGTCTACTGCCTTCTTTGATTCATAAGAAAGGCCTTCATAGAAAATGTGTAGCTGTACCCATTCATTGAACATATCTGGTGGGCACCTTCTTGTCAGGTCCTTGAACCTCTCCCATGCTTCGTATAGAGTCTGACCATCTTGCTGTCTGAATGTTTCTACCTCATCTCTCAACCTGTTAATTCGTTGAGGAGGATAAAATCTTGCCAGGAATTTGTTCACCACATCTTCCCAGGTTGCTAAACTCTCCTTTAGGAAGGACTCTAGCCATTTGGATGCCTTGTTCTTGAGTGAGAAGGGAAACAGAAGTAGTCTATAGGTGTCAGGATGAACACCATTGGACTTCACAGTATCGCATATCCTCAGGAAGGTGGTTAGATGTTGATTGGGGTCTTCTTGGACGCCTCCTCTGAATGAACAGTTGTTCTGAACAAGGGTGATGAGCTGTGGCTTTAGTTCAAAGTTGTTGGCATGTATGGTTGGCCTTTGGATGCTACTCCCACAGTTTTCTGGGTTTGGGTTGATGTAAGAGCCTAGAACTCTTCTCTCTTGCCCAGCATGATTTGCTAGACCTTCTCTGCCATGGTTGTGAGCCTCTTCTTCATGATGGTTCTCCATGTTTTCATCCATGTCTGGTTCAAAGTACTCCTCCTCTTCCTCAGCACCAACTACTCTCTTTCCTCTTGCTTCCCTCCTTAATCTAAGGAAAGTCCACTCAGGTTCAGAATCAAAGAAAGTTCAATCCCCGCTTCTTCTCCCTATCATACAACCAACAAGGCACAAGGAAGGAAATAGATGCCGAAAGTACTCTTGTTAAAATTGCTGTTAGTGTGAGTGATGCAATATATCAAACAGTTAGCGGGTTAGTGAATTGAATGGTAAATAACTAAGAAAAAGGAGTAGGGGGGAAGGGAGGAAAATAACTAAAACTGAAAGTAATTAACTCAAACAGAAATTTAAATCAAACAGAAGAAAAATGCTTAATCTAGTTATCCTCCAATTTAGTCATTGTTGATACAAAATCAATCCCCGGCAACGGCGCCATAAACTTGATAGCACGGAAACTTGTCTCTCAACAATTTTCCTTCGGCAGGTATACCGAATTGTCGTCAAGTAAAAACTCACAATAGAGTGAGGTCGAATCCCACAGGGATTGATTGGTCAAGCAATTTTAATTAGAGGAATGTTCTAGTTGAGCGAAGCAGAATTTGGTTTGTGAGTTGCAGGAAATTAAATGGCAGGAAAGTAAATAGCAGAAAATATAAATGATGGAAGTAAAGAGCTGAAAGTAAATGAAGAAAAGTAAATTGCAGATTTGTAAATGGGAATGGGGAAGATGCTCATGAAAGTAAATTGTAGAAATTAAAGAGAATGGGTAAGATAAGAAATGGGGATTCATTGGGCTTAGGAGATGTTGCATTCTCCGGATCAAGTTCATTTTCATCTCTTCCTCAATCAATGCATTCATTGATCTCCTTGGCAATCTTAAGTGATCGAATTTTAATTCCTTGGCAATTCAATCTCTCAAATCTTGATCAATAGCCAATTCCTTGGTCAATTGCTCATGAGAAGAGATGAAGTATGGTCACTGATTATACCACATGCATTCCCAAATCAAGTGTTGGTAGGATTATAGTCACCATACCCAACCAAACCCAATTTGGTCCAACATGAGAAAGCATTTCTAGCATTATCTTTTCATTCCTCTTCCAAGGTTCAGAAGAGATCCAAGTATGAATAGCTTCTTTTCCAAGATAACTACCCAATTGGATGAAGATTGAAAGCTTTATAGTAAAATCAAGAGAAAAGATAGAAGAAGAGTAATGAAAACTAATATTGATCCATCAAATTACAATAGAGCTCCCTAACCCAATGAAAGGGGTTTAGTTGTTCATAGCTCTGGAAATGGAAAACAAAGATGGAAAATACATTATGAAAAGTAAACTAGAAGTGTAGAAAAAGTAAATAGAGAATAGTTCTCAAAATTCCTCACTCCCCCCCGAAGCTTTTTTTCTAATTCAAAACTACCCCTATATATATTACTCTTCTGATCTTCTAGTTGATTCTTTAAGTCTTGGATATGGGCCTTTGGATCTTGAGTTTGAAACAGTTATCTTCCGCAGTGGGCTTAGCTTTACTTGCAGAGAGAAAGTGTGAAGTAGGCAGGGTCTTTAGCTCAGGACGTTAGTGGTGTTAACGTTAAGTGAGAGTGTGGGTTCGAGAACGTTAGTGACAATCACCTTTTTCACTAACGTTCCTCACCCAGGGATGATCCACGTTAACTTCAACGTTAGTGGCATCAACGTGACCACTAACGTTGCCTCTTGATCCTTCGCACACGTTATTGGAACTCACCTTTTCCAATAACGTTGAGAGTCCTCCCTCCCCCTATGTTAGAGTTCACGTTAACTTAGTTAACGTGGCTCTTAACGTAGGCTTGCCAATTCTTCGAGAACGTTAGTGACACTTACCTTTGTCACTAACGTTCCAAGGTGCCCCTACTTCCCACGTTAGAGTCCACGTTAACTAAGTTAACGTGGCTTCTAACGTGGTAATGATAGCCATCTCCAACGTTAGTGACAAAGGTGAGTGTCACTAACGTTGGCTCATCATCCTATCCTCAACGTTAGCGCTCATTCCAACGTTAGTGACAAAGGTAAGTGTCACTAATGTTGGCGATCACTTGCTTTCTCCACGTTAGCTTCCACGTTAACTAAGTTAACGTGGCAACTAACGTGGCTCATTGTAGCTTGGCCAACGTTAGTGACAAAAGTGAGTGTCACTAATGTTGGCTTCTCTTTTACTTTCACTTAGGCTTGTAATGTGCTAAAATTATGAACAAATGGGTTAAGCATAGGCTCAAATTGGTTATCAATGGAAGATAAAAGGTAGACTTACATGGGTAAGTGAGCTATTTGAACAATGGCCTCAATCATATAAATGCATGTATACACAAAATAATGGACATATAGAATTAAACAAATCAAAGATTACAATCATAGGAAGAGAATAATGCACACAAGAATGAAAGTAAGTGGTCATAGGATGTAACCACACAATTAGGCTCAAACCTCACATGCTTGTGTTCTTTGCTCAAAACATGATCCACAAGTATATAATTCAAGCAAGTTCTAAAAAAAAAATTTCAACCAATTGGGTGGTACCCTAAAAATGAATTTCTTGAAAATTTTCATCATATTGACTAAGCTTATTCTAATGCATTGTTGTGATTTAGAAAGTTTTAACTAGAATTTTCTTAGTTTACCGCTTTTTCAATCGAAACATAATTCTGATATAAAAAGGGTTAACTAGAATTCTGTCAATCCACAACACCTTTCTAATCACAATCAAGAACTAAGATGCAAACATATATATATATATATATATATATATATATAATAATAATAATAATAATAATAAAAGTAGGCAACGACCAAAACAAGAGTATCTACAATAGCAAATATATACAGTCATCCCGAAAGGATCTAAAATATAAAGTGCAAAATAACATAAAGTAACAGAAACTAAAGATGGATGTCCGAAAGTTCACCACATAAATGTAAACACCAGTCACGAACGGTGACCTCCCCACACTTTTAGAATCAAGCATCATCCTCGATGCTACTGCTGAAGCTCGGGATGGGGTCAACAATCGCGCCGGGCTCCTCAGGCTCAGGCTGTGGGACTGGGACTGGCTGTGGCTCTGAATGTGGCTGTGGATCCTCAGGAGGCTGCTGGACCTCAGCAGTGGCCTGTGTCTCTAGAGGTGCATCCTGATGAGTCGGCTCCTCAGCCAGCTCCTCCTCCTGATCCTGCTCGTCGTAAGTGGGAGAGTCTGGGAGCGGCGGTAGCTTGATGCCCTATGATACAAACAACTGGTCGATGCGATCGAGACGTCGCATGACACGATGCTCGAACCGTTCCATGAAGCGAAGCAGGTGCTGCACCAACAGATAAGTCGGCTCAGGTGCTAGTGGTGGTGGTGGTAAGGATGCTGCGGCTGCTGAAGTAGAGGGGGGTCCTGCTGCTGCTGCTGACGATGAGGGTTGACCTGCCTCCTTGGTATGCGAAATTGTTACTCAGGTTGTGAATTATTATTCGAAATTGACTCCCTGGCGATGGCACCAAAAACAGATGCACAGAACCATGGTCTAAACATATCTTCACAACTTCGCATAACTAACCAGCAAGTGCACTGGGTCGTCCAAGTAATACCTTACATGAGTAAGGGTCGAATCCCACGGAGATTGTTGGTATGAAGCAAGCTATGGTCACCTTGTAAATCTCAGTCAGGCAGATATAAAATAGTAATGGGGTTTTCGAAAATAAGTAATAAAAGAAGGATAGAAATACTTATGTAAATCATTGGTGAAAATTTCAGATAAGCGTATGGAGATGCAATCGTTCCTCTGAACCTCTGCTTTCCTGCTGTCTTCATCCAATCAGTCTTACTCCTTTCTATGGCTGGCTTTTTGTAAGGATGCTACCGGTGCCAATGGCTACTTTCAATCCTCTCGGGAAAATGGTCCAAATGCTCTGTCATAGCACGGCTAATCGTTTGGAGGCATCACCCTTGTCATTGGTTGCATCCTATTCCTCTCTGTGAAAATGATCCGATGCGCTTTCACTGCATGGCTAATCATCTTGGAGGTTCTCGATCATACTGGAATAGAATTTACTATCCTTTTGCGTCTGTCACTACGCCCAGCACTCGCGAGCTTTGAGTTCGTCACAGTCATTCAATCCCAGAGTCCTACTCGGAATACCACGGACAAGGTTTAGACTTTCCGGACTCTCATGAATGCCGCCATCAATCTAGCTTATACCACGAAGACTCTGATTAAGAGATCTAAGAGATACTCATTCAATCTAATGCAGAACGGAAGTGGTTGTCAGGCACGCGTTCATAGGGAATGATGATGATTGTCACATTCATCACATTCAGGTTGAAGTACGAATGAATATCTTAGAAGCGAAATAAGATGAATTGAATAGAAAACAGTAGTACTTTGCATTAATCTTTGAGGAACAGCAGAGCTCCACACCTTAATCTATGGAGTGCAGAAACTCTACCGTTGAAAATACATAAGTGAAAGGTCCAGGCATGGCTGAATGGCCAGCCCCTCTGATCTAAGAACCAAGCGTCCAAAAATGATCAAAAGATAAAACTCAGGATGTCTAATACAATAGTAAAAAGTCCTATTTATAATAAACTAGCTACTAGGGTTTACAGAAGTAAGTAATTGATGCATAAATCCACTTCCGGGGCCCACTTGGTGTGTGCTTGGGCTGAGCTTGAATGTTACACGTGCAGAGGCTCTTTCTGGAGTTGAACGCCAGCTTTTGTGCCAGTTTGGGCGTTGAACTCCACTTTGCAGCTTGTTTCTGGCGCTGGACGCCAGAATTGGGCAGAGAACTGGCGTTGAACGCCAGTTTGCGTCGTCTAAACTTGAGCAAAGTATAAACTATTATATATTTCTGGAAAGCCCTGAATGTCTACTTTCCAACGCAATTGGAAGCGCGCCATTTTGAGTTTAGTAGCTCCAGAAAACCCATTTTGAGTGTAGGGAGGTCAGAATCCAACAGCATCAGCAGTCCTTCTTCAACCTCTGAATCTGATTTTTGCTCAAGTACCTCAATTTCAGCCAGAAAATACCTGAAATCATAGAAAAACACACAAACTCATAGTAAAGTCCAGAAATGTGAATTTAACATAAAAACTAATGAAAACATCCCTAAAAGTAACTAGATCCTACTAAAAACATACTAAAAACAATGCCAAAAAGCGTATAAATTATCCGCTCATCACTCCTCCACTGCGCTGGCTCGGGAACTGCGTTTGGGTGGGGGCTTCTCATGCACCCACCCACCCCATGGGACACCTGCCAGCTCAATCATGCTGGTGACCAGTGTTTGGAAGGGTAGTAAGCCGCGAATATAAGCTCTCTACACACTATGCCTAATCAGTCGGGGGAATTTTACCTCCTTCCCTTCCATCACACACCCAATCAGAACCAGCATATCCATCGGAATCTTTGAGAAGTGAGTGGTGGGAAAGATATAGTGAGTGAAGATATGCTGCCAAGTCTTGGCTTCCTTTGTCAGATAAGCAAAGTGCATCTCCTTGGGCTTCTTGTTGTTCGAATCCATCACCCAAGGAGCGTCAGGAGTGGCAATCACGCGCTTAAGTGCCTCATAGTGAAAAGTCATGGAGAGGATAGCTACCTCTGCCTGCCCATAGGCACAGGTCTCATCAGGACGATGGTGGCAAAGCAGTGCATCCCAATAGCATATTCAGTGATCATAATCTCTCTACCCCGCAGCTGAACTGAATCAAGATTGGCTCGGAAGAAGTTGCAACAAAACTCTCTCACCCATGAAGTGTTCACCCTCCCCAAATCTCTATCAACAAAGTCCAATCCTAACTCCAGAATGCGGGTGTTAATGACATGCCTCACATCATTGGGAAGGAGCAGTTTCTTTTCAATGTTCAGATTTTTCTTCCGGAAGTTGGAGAAGCGAAGCTCACAGTAGGGGTTTGGGAATTTAGTTTGGTCAGTAGATGGTAGCAACTGATTTTCCTTGTCCACCTCATTCAGCAGATTCTTAGATTAATTTGCATAGGGAGAGGGGGTAGAGGTCTTAGAGCACTTCCTCTTTTTGGAAGTAGTGGCTATAGCCTTTCCTTTGTCTGACATCCTGAAAAAAAGAGATGATATAGTGTAAGCAGATAGCTAAATAGATACAAAGCACTCAAAGCAAAGCATGTTCATGAAGTGAATAAAGAAAGGAGATTTCTTGGAATGCAAGCAACAGAATTCAGAATTCAAATCAAACTTCAAACCAAGAATTCAAACTATATTTGCACATTACTTGTTCATCAAGTCTAAGAAACACCATATCCAAAATAATGATAAAAAAAGTTAAGTTGAAAACTGAAAGAAGTTAGTTGGTTAAACATATTAAAGTTAGAAATCAGTTTGAAAATCAGTGATATGGTGGTTACTAGCTCAATTCAAAAGAGAATTCACAAAATAGGAATGTAGGCACGTTCACAATCATGAAATGCAATAAGTCATTGATGATGAAATATGGTATAGCTAGAAAGCAACTAATATAAAACAGAACATCAATCAATGCAACGATCACTAGAGTCAAATGAATTTGTGTTGGTGAAGTCAACTCATTAAAGAAAGAGTCAGTCAAGCAGAGTTCAACACCAAATTCAATGAGCTATGAAAGTCACAAGGATTGAGATAAGATTTTAAAAATTCATGCACTATGTGATCAAAGGTAATTTGGGCATAAAGGAATTGAATTACAGTGGCCACATAGGTAGAAGAACTCAACAATCTTGTGAAGCAAGCAAGTTGGGCTTAACTCTAAATGAAAACCAAGTTTATAGTTAATCTAAAAATTTACTTAATCATACAATGCATATTACAAATTAGCATTGCAAGCAAGTATAGAATATTGGAAGCATAACCAAAAACTTGTAAACATGCCCATGAGGATTTTTCAAAACCTTTTAGGCAACAAAATTCTAATTGAAAAAGAAATCATTAACTAGAATTTGTTACACCAATCAAAGCATTGTTAATTCATGGAACATGGTTAGGAAAAATCCGGCAGCATTTCAGCAGTAAATTGGCTATTTCCCAAGTTCAAACAGCAAATCATGTTCCATATGAGTTCATTAATACTTGAAAACACAAAACCATATATATGAATTCACATGGATATAATAGACAGCCAATGATGCAGTAGCAAAGTAAAGTAAACAGCACAAAAAACAGCAGCAGTTCCTTTTATTAATCAAACACAAGCAAGCACCATCAATATTTTTAAATGAACACAGAGCGATCCAAGAGAACAGAGCAATTCAACGAAACAGAACAAAGACACACAGCAGCAAAATATTCAATTAAGCCTAAATTCATTACTCAGCCCAGATTCACTAACCACCTAGAGTAAACTAAACTAACTAACTACGCTAATTAATTAATATTAACAATAGGCAGTAAAAAGAAAGCAGAAACCTGGGAGCAAGGAAGTTGAAAGATGAAACAGAGGACGGGGAAGGGAGAATGGCGGTCTAGTGGCATAGGAAAGCAAGCACCGGCAACAATGGAGGTTGCGGCGGGGCTCGCGGCGGAGCAGGGGCTGGCTGCGCAAGAGGCAGAGAAGAGAGGGCTGAATGAGTGAGTGAGAGAGAGAGAGAGAGAGAGCGAGGAAAGAGGGGCGTCAGGCGCGCACGGCAATAGCGGCGGCAGTCGTGGGATGCTCGCTGGAGTGTTGGACGTTACAGGGGTGATGGTTGGCAATGGAGGGAAATGGAACGTTAGAGATGAGAGGGAGTTGGGGGCAGTTACGCGAATGCGCTAGGGCTTCGCGTCCCTGGGGTAAGTGAAAATTCAAATCCACGCGTGCGCGCACCGTACGCGTCCGCGTGGGTCGAGGAAATTAGGGATTGGCGCGGAAGCGCCATACGCACTTACGCGTAGATGGGAGATTTAGGGATCGGCGTGGACGCCTGCGGTGCGCATCCGCGCCGGTGTGCTGGGCCAGAGGCACAAAAGAGGCCTAGAGTTAGCACAACTCTCGGGTCCTTTGGCCTGTGTGATGCTAGAACATATTGACCCGCGCGCGCACTGTGCGCTTGCGCGTCGATGGCTTGAACTTATAGAATGGACGCGGAGGCGTCAAGTACGCCAACGCGTGGATAAAGAAACAGGGAGTGGCACGGATGCGTACAGCTTGCGTCCGCGTGGGTCGAGACATAGAGTTGGCCCAAAGGTGGTACAACTCTCTGGTCCTTGGCCCAGATAGTTAAAATGTGCAGCCGACGTGCACGCACACTTTGCGCTTGCGCGTGGCTTGGTTTTTTTTTTTTTAATGAGCATCCAAGAGAGCTCATAACCTTTTCATCCTCCTCTAAAATTTTAAAACTAGCTAAGGTGCAAAATTAAACAGATTTTGAAATGTTGGGGATTTTTCAAACAAATTGAGGAAACTAGCAAGCCAAGCAAAAAATCAAATTCAAAGAATCATCCCTAATTAAAACATAGAATATATAAACACCTTAGCAAGCAAAGCAAAATAGACTAAGAAGTAAAGAATTTATATACAATGGAACTCAATTCATTCATTCATTATATCTACAAGGGAATGGAAAGAGTTTACCATGGTGGGGTGTCTCCCACCAAGCACTTTTAGTTTAAGTTCTTAAGTTGGACATTGGGAGGCTTCTTGTCAAGGTGGCTTATGCTTGTATCCATCCTTGAACCTCCAAGAGTGCTTGTCTTTTAATCGATTATCAGAAGTTCCAACCATCTTCACTAAGCTTGAGTGAGGTCCTCTCCAAGACACGAGCTCCCGAAATTGACTCTCACAGGGTAATCCAGGATCCCATTTCTTATCCTCGCACCCATCTTCTAGTTGATTGTATTGACTTTGTCCGGGCGACTAGAAAGCGGAATTCTCACGAAAGCACCAAACTACTCTCCTTGATCCATTTAATTGAGCATTACACCAGTCCATGCTCTTCAATTCTGAGCTTCCAACCATAATGAGTCTAGATTTACAACGCCAACCACTAAACATCCTCCTCTTTCGCTTAATTCTACAAAGTGCCCTAAGTTGGCCATCCGTCTCAAGTAGACCATACTCAAGTGGGATAATAAAGCTGAGAGTTGGAAGTTTTACCCTCTCAAGCGAAGGATTGGATGGCGAACTAGGTGAAGGAGTTCCCAAAGGTCTTGATAAAGCATGCTCTACTCCCGTCCATCCTCTTCTAGAGGTTTCCACCATTCGGCACGGTTCTTCAAATTTCTCTTCTTGCCAAGCTTCCTCAAGTTCATATTCTTCTTCACCAACTTCTTCTGTTTCCTCCCCATCACTCTCATCATAGATAGGAGGTCTAGTGAAGTCTACCTTCTCATCAAGTACAAGCATTTTGGGGAAGGACTCTTCAAACTTGAAAGGATCATATGTTGATGCAGAATCATCATAGATAGGAGGGCTTGTTGCTTGGAACACTTTGAAAAACCCATATTTTATGATGTATTTTGTGCTTAATTTGAGTGATTTATTCAATCCTCCAACCACTTATTCATGTTAATTGCATGGTTTTACTCTCCTTCCTTATTATGTGATGTATGTGAAAAACATGTTTCCTATGCTTTTAAATTAATTATTTTAATCACCTTTAATTCCATTCGATGCCGTGATTAGTGTGTTGAGTAGTTTTCAGATCTTCTAAGGTAGGAATGACTTAAAGGATAGAAAGGAAAAATACAAAATTGGAAGGAAAGCACAAAACGGAGCTTCTGAAGAAATTAGCATCCACGCGATCGCATGGGCGACGCGGACGAATGCCAAGCGCAAAGAAGCAGTGACGCGGTCGCATGACTGACGCGACCGTGCACCTTAAGCAGAATGTATATGACGCGGTCGCATGACTGACGCGACCGCGTGGCAAGGAAAAGCTCCGAATGACGCGACCGCGTGACCCACACGGATGCGTGACAGAGGCCACGCACCAGAAATTGAAGAAAATGCTCATAGCAAATTCTGAAGCCCTTTTTGGCCCAAATCCAAGTCCAGAAGGCATAGACCAGAGGTTATGAAGTGGAGTAATGCATCCATTCAGGGAGAGCTCGCCAACTTTCACTTTTCATGATTTAGATTTAGTTTGAGAGAGGTTATCTCCTCTCTCTCTTAGGATTAGGATTTAGGACTTCTCTTAGTTTTTAAGAGTGACTCTCAATCCAGGTTTAATATTTACTTTAATCTATGTTTCTATGATAGTTTTACTTTAATGCTTTGATTCGTATCTATAAATGTTGCCAAATTGGCTTATGAACCGTTTCCATGTTATGATTTGAATTAATGATTATTTGAGGTATTTCAGTTTATTATTGTTCTCTTTGAATTAAGATATTTTTGCTTCCCATCTAAGGACATTTTTATTCCAGCAATTATACTTTTTCCCCTTTTGGTCTTGGTTAAGAAATCAGTAACTCAACATTATCAAACTCAGCATAATTGATAATCGTTATCTTGCTAATTGAACTGAACTTCAATAATCCCAACTTTTTCTTAGGAAATAAATAGGATTCGAAGGTCAAACTAATTAGTCCCTTGACTTTCATTTGCATTAAAAGTTAACTAAGCGGAATTAAGATTCAACTTTTATTATTGTTGAGAGGGATAACCAAGTTGGACTTCCAATTTCTCTTACCCTGCCAAAAGTTGCTTTACAGTTATTTATTGATTTTAATTGCCATTTAAATCACTTGCTTCTCATCTTCTAAACCCCGATTACAACCTTTATAGCCAATAATAAGAACATACTTCCCTACAGTTCCTTGAGAAGACGACCCGAGGTTTGAATACTCGGTTAACATATTTTAAGGGGTTTGTTACTTGTGACAACCAAAACGTTTGTATGAAAGGACTTTTGAAGGTTTAGAAACTATACTTGCAACGAGGATTCATCCGCAACTTTCTAGACCACGCAAAAGTTCCTCTCATCAAAATGGCGCCGTTGCCGGGGAACTGCTAACGTGTGCCTTATTATTGGTTATTGTAAATATTTTTCTTTTTCTTGTTCATTTATTTTTGTCTTTCCTTTTTATTTCTATTTGCTACCATGAATTCTCACCCTTCTCGCTTTGAGTTTGGTTCTAACTTTGTTGAATGAAATAGAAGTTGTAGCAGGAATATGCATCAAGGTCAGACCAATCAAGGATGGATGGAGCCAAGAGGATCTAATCAACCCTTTAGGCAACAACACCCTCCAAGATATCATGGACAACGACCATTCTACAATGCACACCCAGCGGATAGATATGGTGGACAGCCTTGTAACTACCAATAAGCCCCACCCCGTGCCTATAGACCATCCTCTCAACATAACCTCGAACCACCACACTCACAAGCTTCTTTTCACCTTTCGCCATCATATGATCCTTTTCCACCCCAGTTCCAATCCACTCACTCCCAAGCACCACCGCTTCCCCGTGTTTCATATCCAAATCAAGCACCCCGAGAATCAGAGGTTCGCCTCAAGGAAACAGTGAATAAACTTCAAACAACCATTCGACAACTGGAGCAAGCAGTAATTCAATTAGCTTCTAGACGTGCGAACATTCAAGGACCAACCACAACCCCATGTGGACAATCTAATGAAGAGCGTAGCATGAAGGAGATATTAGAAGCTCCAGTGGACAAGACAAAGCACGAATTCGTACTAGAATAAGTAGAAGAAGCTATCATTGTACAAGAAAAGGAGTTGGTTGAAGATCTAGGAGATGCTGAACCTCCATGGGAATTCAGAGCTGAGGAGAACTCCGTCAAGGACGCTACAGTTAATACTAAGGAGGATAGCGCACAATCCCCAAGGCAAGTCGTTTATGAAGAATCAGACGGAATAATCCAACAAGCAAATTCTCTTGATGATGATAGTCACAAGTCAAGTTTTCTTAGTGATGAACTTGCATCCGCAAGTGAATTCTCTGAGATCGAAGAATCTTCCCCAAATGAATACGAAGATGATGTGGAGGTGGATTTCTCTCAACCTCCAATCTATGACTCGAGTGATGAGGAAGACATAGAAGACTTTGACCAGGGTGCAGATGCAATTGAAGAATCTTGCGAAGAAGTGGAGGATTTAACAGAGGAGCACAAGGGAGAAGAACTTACAGAACCTTCAGAAACACCTACCCCAAGGCCATTACCGCCTAATACAAGCTTCAAGTGGGTACAATCCTTAACCCTTAACTTCACTTATTCACTTGAATATGGTTTACTTGAAACAGATGGCCAGCTTAGAGCTCTCTGCGGCTTTAAGAGTAAGAGGGAAATGGCTCGTGCTCAGAGCTGGTGCACAAGGTTCAATAAGGTTCCACGCTTCACCTCGAAGTACACGGATTGGTATCAAGCTCAATTGCATGGATCTCGGAAAACGTTTGGTCACCATGGTGAGAATCTACTTCCTAAACTGCCCGGATGGAAAAATATAGATTAAGACGGAGGCGGATTTAAAAACAAAGCTCGGGATCATGGATTCTATTCTGACATTTGTCATCCCGGGAGCCTGAAAATCTACTTGAAGCTGATCAGAAGCTTCACATGCCTAGTTTGGGACCCCGGAGGCTATTGGCATTCCAAGCATTGGTGGAGATTTCTGGATGAATTTAAACACAAGCCACCATAATAGGAAGCCCTTCCAGTGTCCAACTTAAGGACTTTAACCAAAAGTGCTAGGTGGGAGACAACCCACCATGGTATGATCGTTCTTATTACACTTTTAATTTTATTTAGTTTTGTTTTTGAGTTTTATTTTGTTTTATTAAACCTGGGATCATGCATAGCATTCACATTAATCATTGCATCCTGCATTTTTCATGCGTAAAAAAAAAAAGGGATGCGCGACGCGACCGCATCACCCATGCGATCGCGTCAAATGGCGAACTACACTTCCCACGTGACCGCGTCATCCACGCGACCGCGTGACCTGGAGATCGGCGTAAAGATCCAACGTCCAGAAAGTTAGGCTAGAATCATGCGGCCCTGGTGCGTTTAGCACAAAATGGACCACGCCACCGCATGCCCCATGCGATCGCGTCACATGCACACAACCAATCCCACGCGACCGCGTGAGCGACGCAATCGCGTTGCATGGATTGCACATCACCCCAGAAGGAGACAGAGAGTTGCGCTGAAACGACGCTAGAGTCGTGCGTTTAGCACAATTTCCAGCGACGCAATCGCGCGGCCCATGCGATCACGTCATCCCCTCTTCTACCCCTTTCATGCGATCGCGCAACCCATCCGATCGCATCACCTCCATTTTCACCCCCACCATGCGACCGCGTCCCCCACGCGATCGCGTGGATTTGAAAATATAACCCCCCAAGCCACGCGAACCCTATCAGTCACACAGTCCCCCCAACCCTCTTCTCCCTCTCTTCTTCTTCTACTCTCAACCACCACCCAGCCACCATTGTCGCCGCCCCGACCACCGCCTGAAACTGCCGACCACCCAGATGCCACCGCCACCGAACCCCCTCTTTTCCCCCCTTTCTTTCTTCTTCTTTCTTCCTCTTCTCCCGCCCCTCTCCGCCACTGCCCTCCACGAACCACCACCCACCGCCGCCGTCCGTCCCAGCCGCACCCACCCCCCTTCCTTTCTTCCCCTATCCCCCATTATCCCATCCCTTCCCCCTGCCCCAAACAGCAGCGCCAGCAACCGCCGTGCCCACCGTCGCCAGCCGCCGCGCCGGACGTCACCGCCACCACCCCCAGCCACCTCTGTACACCAACCTCCTTCTTTCGCCTTCCAGGTTCCGCAACATGCAATCCTTTTTTCCGTTCGTAGTTTTTCTTAATTTTTTTCCATTTATGATCATGTTAGGATAGTTAGATATGCATGTTGTAGTGGATTTTAGGGTGTTAGGTAGCCTAGGACGTGGTTAGTGGATTTAGGTCTGTTCTTGTTTCTGTTTTATCATATTTGCAAATCTGCTATTGTGTAATCTTGTTCGTATGCTGTATTTCTTGTTTTCCACTGCTTTAACCAAACCATTCATGAATGCCAGGGCATGCATTCTTATCCTCTTTGATTTCCTGGTTCCTAAACTGTAATTTTGATGTTTGATTCCTATTTTTGCCTTCTTTATCTCTATTTGAATCATCATCAAACTGTCTTACTTGTTTGAATATGAGTTACCTATAGCTTCTACCTGTGATTACTTGTTACTTGAACTATTTTCATTATGCCTCTTACTTTAACACATTTTCAACTAACTCACTAATTTTAACTCTAACCAACATAACCTTTCTTTCACTTTCTTTTAACATTCTAACAAGGGCATGATATTAATTTTTTCTATTTAACTTGCATTCAATAACATTTTGGATTGTGATTTCTTCTTTTCACTCCTATACCAATCCTAACTACACATTTTACTTAACTCATATTCTTTATCCTATTGCTCCCTTGCCAATTTGTGTTTTCTTTGATTATTTTCCTATTTGCTTTCCCATTTTTATTATATCCTGGTTTTCTGCTTTTTAGGATGTCGGATTCCCATAGAAAGGGAAAAGGCAAGGCCACTACTGGCAAGAGGAAAAGAGGAGAAGCCTCCGTGTCTATCATCGACCTCATGCATGATGACTCCTTGCGGGAGAAAAATTTTACCCAGCAGGAGAAGGCCGGCCAGCTGTTCGCTGCTACTGATCCAATAAAATTTGCAATATACTGTGAGCTGAGGTATCCGGTGTTTGCAAACTCCAGGCACTTATACCTGGAGCAGACTTTGAAGATCCCAGAAGAACTCCAGCAATACACCTCTGATAAGATCAAATAAAGAGGCTGGTTCTTTCTGGAGAGACCTCTGACTGAGGTTAATGCATCTTGGGTTAAGGAATTCTACTGCAACTACTTCAAAACTTCCCTAGATGCAGTGAACCTCAAAGGGAAGCAGATTTTGGTTACTGACGAGGCAATAGAAGAGGTTCTAAAGCTTCTGCCTAAGACTGATCAGACAGATGGCTATCAGAAAGCTGGGAAGGACATGCGCTATATGCGTTTTGAATGGGATGCAGTCAAGGCCCGGATTGCCCTTGACCCGTCAGTTCCTTGGATCATGGGTCAGAACACCACCATGCCCAAAGGGATCAAGCGGATTTACCTGAACGATGAGGCTCGGCTATGGCATCAGATATTCAGCAACTACATTATGCCGAGTACTCACGAGACTAAGATACCTGCCGCTATGATCACCCTCCTTTGGTGTGTGATGGAGGGTAAGGACCTGTACCTGCCATGCTTTATTCAGCACTATATGGCCAGGGTCCACATCCGAGGCACTCTTCCTTTCCCATACATGGTTACACAGCTGGGCCGTCGAGCTGACGTGCCATGGGAGGATGTTGATGAGAAGCCACCCGCTGCGGACTGCAGGAAGATCATTCCTCACAGTAGGAACTTTCTGGCCTTGGGTTACAGACCTCCTTTCCTGACTGCCACTGCTGATGATACAGCTACACCATCTGCCGGTCCCTCTTCCTCCACTGCACCACCTACCCCTGCCACCACCACTGCACCTCCACTTGCCACAGAGCATGTCTATCGTCTGGTGCACCGCTTGTTTCGACGACTTGACCAGATGGAGCATCGCAACAAGCGACGCTATGAGCACCTGAAGCTGATGATTCGATCCGGCGACATCCCCTCCGAGCCCCACACACCATCCGAGGCATCTGAGGAGGAGGCGGATGAGCCCAAGGGAGAGACTCATCCCCAGGGAGAGGCAGAGTAGGCAGACATCCAGCATGTAGCACCCCAGCAGATCTAGGCTGCAGATCCTGAGATCCCCATCCAGACAGCCCCTCCTCCGCAGCAGTCAGACCCGCAGCCAGTTACCACCACAGAGAGACCAGCTACCATTCCTACCAGTGATGACACCCCTTCACACCCGGCTTGACTGAGCATCAGGGACGATGCTTCATTTTAAGTGTGGGGAGGTCGCCATCTTTGGCGTTTTATTTTGGTGAACCACTACATACTCTTTTTTTTTATTTTGGATATTTTTCTGTATTTTTCTTTTTATTGTTATTTTCTGAGTACTTATACATTGCTAATTTTATGTATTTTTACTCTATTTCTGCATTTTGCATTTTAGTCATATCTTAGTTATTTAGTTTAGTTTGTAATTCTAACTTATTAGTGGATTAACTAGTATAGCTTACCCTTTTTTTAGCATAAGACAGCTTAGTTTAAATTGAAAAATATAAAAAGGAAGTAAGCTAGGAAATTGAACATAACAGATTTAAATCCATAAACCTTGTATATATAGCATTACATCACATAGTTAAGTTAACAACATTTCATCAAGCAGAAACGCTAAAACTTTAAAGCCATTCAATATAAGTTTTACATTGAGAATAATGAGAATTTTTAACTAAACCTTCATGACATACATAAGTGATAAATGATTTTTGAGCTAGAGAACACATAGCCTGTGAGTTTTGAGCTTAATTGTACGGTTACATTTAAACCATAATTTTTATTCCTGTGTGTTCCGCCCTTCTTTTACATTCTGATATTCTTTACTTTGTTTTAATCTATATGCCCAATTATAGAATATAGAATATAGAATATAGATACGTACCAAAAGAGTGATTGAGGCCATCATTTGATTTTAGCTCACTTATCCCAAAACAATCTACCTTTCACATCACCCTTGTTATCCCCTTGAGCCTTTAAATCCCCTTTTATTTTATCAGCCAGACTACTAGCCTTAAGCAGAAAAACAAAATAAAATCCCAAGTTGAATCCTTTGTTAGCTTAAGATAGAAAATTATGAATAGTTTAAATGTGGGAAACCTATTGGGAACATGGATGATAAAAATAAAAGGTAGAAGAATTGAAAAGAATAGAATAACTTAACTAAGAAATTTTTGGGAAGCATGCTCATGAGAAATCAAAGTGATTAAATTACCATGTGCGTTAAAAAAAATATTTTCAGTATTTAATAAAGGGGATACAAAAGAATTCCCCAAATGCAAAAATAAAAACAATGCACATGGAATAAGAACAAAAGTTGAAACATGAGCATGTAACATCCAAAAGTGGGAAAAGTATGGGAAATTAGGTAAAGAAATTCTGTTTTACTAAGTATATATGTTAGGTGAGATCTTAGTCTAATTAAGGATTCACTTATTAGCTCACTTAGCCTTATACATATACCCTTACCTTTACCTTGGCCCCATTACAACCTTAATTAAAGACCTCATGATTTTTGGTATGACTGTATTATATAATTGTTGATTGGTTAGATGAAGAACAAAGTTATGGAAAGGAAGAATAAAAAAAGGAAGAATAGAGTGATTAACCCAATAAACACTGAGGGACTAGAGAGTAAACACAAATCCAGTGAGGGTTCAATAGCTCATTAACATTTATCTCTGTTTGAATTATCTAATTGTCTTGCAAGTCCATAAAATGCTTTTTCTCCCATCTCAATTGTAAAAGTGCTTATTGATTATCTAAGGCTTGGCTATATATACATATATGACTCCTTGAAAATGTGAATTAATTTAACTACCTGTAAGCTTTATATATGAGTGAATAAATTGGAATTGCATGATGCATCATTCATTTAGGTAGTTGCATTTAGATTAGATTACATTGCATGACATTCCATCACTTTAACCTTACTTATTACCTTGGATTTAGCATGAGGATATGCTATTGTTTAAGTGTGGGGAGGTTGATAAACCCATATTTTATGATGTATTTTGTACTTAATTTGAGTGATTTATTCAATCCTCCAACCACTTATTCATGTTAATTGCATGGTTTTACTCTCCTTCCTTATTATGTGATGTATGTGAAAAACATGTTCCCTATGCTTTTAAATTAATTATTTTAATCACCTTTAATTCCATTCGATGCCGTGATTAGTGTGTTGAGTAGTTTTTAGATCTTCTAAGGTAGGAATGACTTAAAGAATGGAAAGGAAACATACAAAATTGGAAGGAAAGCACAAAACGGAGCTTCTGAAGAAATTAGCATCCACGCGATCGCATGGGCGACGCGGACGCATGCCAAGCGCAAAGAAGCAGTGACGCGGTCGCATGACTGACGCGACCGCGCACCTTAAGCAGAATGTATATGACGCGGTCGCATGACTAACGCGACCGCGTGGCAAGAAAAAGCTCCAAATGACGCGACCGCGTGACCCACGCGGATGCGTGACAAAGGCCACGCACCAGAAATTGTAGAAAACACTCATAGCGAATTTTGAAGCCCTTTTTGGCCCAAATCCAAGTCCAGAAGGCATAGACCAGAGGTTATGAAGTGGGGGAATGCATCCATTCAGGGAGAGCTCGCCAATTTTCACTTTCCATGATTTAGATTTAGTTTGAGAGAGGTTCTCTCCTCTCTCTCTTAGGATTAGGATTTAGGACTTCTCTTAGTTTTTAAGAGTGACTCTCGATCCAGGTTTAATATTTACTTTAATCTATGTTTCTATGCTACTTTTACTTTAATGCTTTGATTCGTATCTATAAATGTTGCCAAATTGGCTTATGAACCGTTTCCATGTTATGATTTGAATTAATGATTATTTGAGGTATTTCAGTTTATTATTGTTCTCTTTGAATTAAGATATTTTTGCTTCCCATCTAAGGACATTTTTATTCCAGCAATTTTACTTTTTCCCCTTTTGGTCTTAGTTAAGAAATCAGTAACTCACCATTATCAAACTCAGCATAATTGATAATCGTTATCTTTCTAATTGAACTGAACTTCAATAATCCCAACTTTTTCTTAGGAAATAAATAGGATTCGAAGGTCAAACTAATTAGTCCCTTGACTTTCCTTTGCTTTAAAGGTTAACTAAGAGGAATTAAGATTCAACTTTCATTATTGTTGAGAGGGATAACCAAGTTGGACTTCCAATTTCTCTTACCCTGCCAAAAGTTGCTTTACAGTTATTTATTGATTTTAATTGCCATTTAAATCACTTGCTTCTCATCTTCTAAACCCCGACTACAACCTTTATAGCCAATAATAAGAACATACTTCCCTGCAGTTCCTTGAGACCCGAGGTTTGAATACTCGGTTAACAATTTTTAAGGGGTTTGTTACTTGTGACAACCAAAACGTTTGTATGAAAGGACTTTTGAAGGTTTAGAAACTATACTTGCAACGAGGATTCATCTGCAATTTTCTAGACCACGCAAAAGTTCCTCTCATCACACTTCTTCCAGTTCTTCATTTATAACGGGTTTTGGGGGTGGCGCACCCTCCTCAACCTCTCATTCTAGTCCACTGGGGGAAAGCTTAACAAGATTGTCAAGGGAATTGGTGAATGTGGGCAAAAAATCACTAGTGATGGAATCCACTTCTTGATCATTTTCCTTCAACTCTCTGATGAGCGGATAATTTATACGCTTTTTGGCATTATTTTTAGTATGTTTTTAGTAGAATCTAGTTACTTTTAGGGATGTTTTTAATAGATTTTATGTTAAATTCACATTTCTGGACTTTACTATGAGTTTGTGTGATTTTTTGTGATTTCAGGTATTTTCTGGCTGAAATTGAGGGACCTGAGCAAAAATCAGATTCAGAGGTTGAAGAAGGACTGCTGATGCTGTTGGATTCTGACCTCTCTGCACTCAAAGTGGATTTTCTGGAGCTACAGAACTCAAAATGGCGCGCTTCCAATTGCGTTGGAAAGTAGACATCCAGGGCTTTCCAGCAATATATAATAGTCCATACTTTGGTCCAGAATAGATGACGTAAACTGGCGTTCAACGCCAGCTTTCTGCCCAAATCTGGCGTCCAGCGCCAGAAAAGGAGCCAAAACCAGAGTTGAACGCCCAAACTGGCACAAACACTGGCGTTCAACTCCAAGGAGGACCTCTACACGTGCCACACTTAAGCTCAGCCCAAACACACACCAAGTGGGCCCCGGAAGTGGATTTATGCATCAATTACTTACTCATGTAAACCCTAGTAGATAGTTTATTATAAATAGGACCTCTTACTATTGTATTAGACATCTTTGGATTACCTTATGATCCTTTGATCACGTTTTAGGGGGCTGGCCATCTCGGCCATACCTGGACCTTTCACTTATGTATTTTCAACGGTAGAGTTTCTACACTCCATAGATTAAGGTGTGGAGCTCTGCTGTTCCTCAAAGATTAATGCAAAGTACTACTGTTTTCTATTCAATTCATCTTATTTCGCTTCTAAGATATCCATTCGCACCCAAGAATGTGATGAAGGTGATGATTATGTGTGACGCTCATCACCATCTCCCCTATGAACGCGTGCCTGACAAACACTTCTGTTCTACATGAAATAAGCTAGAATGAATATCTCTTAGATCTCCTAACCAGAATCTTCGTGGCGTAAGCTAGAATGATGGCGGCATTCAAGAAAATCCGGAAAGTCTAAACCTTGTCTGTGGTATTTCGAGTAGGATTCAATGATTGAATGACTGTGACGAGCTCCTAACTCGCGATTGCAGGGCGTTAGTGACAGACGCAAAAGGATAGTAAATCCTATTCCAGCATGATCGAGAACCGACAGATGAATAGCCGTGCCGTGACAGGGTGCGTGAGCATATTATTCACTGAGAGGATAAGATGAAGCCATTGGCAAGGGTGATGCCTCCAGATGATTAGCCGTGCCGTGACAGGGCATTGGATCATTTTCCCGAGAGATGACCGAAAGTAGACATTGACAGTGGTGATGTATCACATAAAGCCAGCCATGGAAAGGGGTAAGACTGATTGGATGAAGATAGCAGGAAAGCAGAGGTTCAGAGGAACGAAAGCATCTCCATTCGCTTATCTGAATTTCCTATCAATGAATTACATAAGTATCTCTATCCCTATTTTATTATATAATATTCGAAAACACCATTATCACTTTATATCTGCCTGACTGAGATTTACAAGGTGACCATAGCTTTCTTCATACCAACAATCTCCGTGGGATTCGACCCTTACTCACGTAAGGTATTACTTGGACGACCCAGTGCACTTGCTGGTTAGTTGTATCGAAGTTGTGACAATCATGAATTAAGATCAGAGCACCAAGCTTTGGAGCCATTACCAGGATTTGTTCGAGCCTGGAGATCACAATTTCGTGCACCAAGTTTTTGGCGCCGTTGCCGGGGATTGTTTGAGTTTGGACAACTAACGGTTCATCTTGTTGCTCAGATTAGGTAATTTTCTTTTTATTTTATTTTCAAAAAAAAAAGATTTTTTTTTCAAAAATCTTTCAAAAATTTCTCATCTGTTTTCGAAAAAAAAAATATTTGTTTTCAAAAATAAATTATTCTATGGCTTCAAAATTTTTAAGAATGAATTCTAGTGTCTCATGAAGCATGTTGAAGCCTATCTGGCTGTAAAGCCATACCCAAACTGCTTTGGGATTGGCTTTCAACTAATTACCTCAGTGGAGTCATGTCCAATTCTTTTGGATAGGGCATGTTAGGCTTGTCATGTCTGAATTACACTCATATTTTGATTAAAGCTTGGCTGGCTATTAAGCCATGCCTGACCCTTTGATTGGAGCTTTAAGACTAACATGGCAAGATTCCTGGAATTCATATTAAAAATTTTGGAATCCTTATTTTTAATTTTTTTTACATTAATTTTCGAAAAATATAAAATAAAAATCCAAAAAAAATTAGAAAATCATAAAAATCAAAAATATTTTGTGTTTCTTGTTTGAGTCTTGAGTCATGTTATAAGTTTGGTGTCAATTGCATGTGCATCTTGCATTTTTCGAAAATTTCATGCATTCATAGTGTTCTTCATGATCTTCAAGTTGTTCCTTGTCAGTCTTCTTGTTTGATCTTGATGTTTTCCTTGTTTTGTGTCTTTTCTTGTTTTACATGTACATTTTTTATTTATTAGAGTCTAAACATGAAAAATTTCTAAGTTTGGTGTCTTGCATGTTTTCTTTGCATTAAAATTTTTTTTTAAAAAAAATATGTTCCTTATGTTCATCATGATATTCACGGTGTTCTTGGTGTTCATCTTGACATTCATAGCATTCTTGCACACATTCATAGTTTTGATCTAAAATTGCCATGCATTGCATCATTTTTCTTGTTTTTCTCTCTCATCATAAAAATTCAAAAAATCAAAAAAAAAAAATATCTTTCCCTTTTTTCTCTCATCAAATTCGAAAATTTGGATTGACTTTTTCAAAAATTTTTAAAATCAAGTTATTTTCATGAGTCAATTCAAATTTTCAATTTGAAAATCTTATCTTTTTCAAAATCTTTTTCAAAAATCAAATCTTTTTCATTTTTCTTAGTTATTTTCGAAAATTTCAAAAATCTTTTTCAAAAATATTTTTCTTATTTTTACATCAAATTTTTGAAAATAACATAAACAATTAATGTTTTGATTCAAAAATTTCAAGTTTGTTACTTACTTGTTAAGAAAGATTCAAACTTTAAGTTCTAGAATCATATCTTGTGATTTCTTGTGAATCAAGTCATTAATTGTGATTTTAAAAATCAAATCTTTTTCAAAAATATCTTCTCATCTTATCTTTTTCAAAAATTTGATTTTCAAAATATCTTTTCTAACTTCCTAACTTCTTATCTTTTCAAAATTAATTTTCAAAAATTGTTTCAACTAACTAACTAACTTTTTGTTTGTTTCTTAACTTTTTCAAAACCACCTAACTAACTCTCTCTCTCTAATTTTCGAAAATATCTTCCCCCCTTTTCAAAATTTCTTTTTTATTTATTAATTATTTTAATTTTTAAATCTTAATTTTCGAAAATTACTAACATTTTTCAAAAACTATTTTTAAAAAAATCACTAACTCTTTTTCAAAAATTGCTTTCGAAAATTCACTCCCCCTCTCATCTTCTTCTATTTGTTTATTGATGTACTAACATCTTTTCTTCACATCACTCACTAAATTCGAACCCCCTCTTCCATCTGTGTTCGAATTTCCTCTTCTTCTCTTCTTCTACTCACACAGGGATCCCTATACTGTGGTATAAAGGATCTCTATTATTATTATTATTTTTCTATGCCCTCTTCTTTGTCATATGAGCAGGAGCAAGGATAAGAACCTGAAAGGACTCTGAAGAGAAAATTAAGAGAAGCTAAAATACAACAATCCAGAGATAACCTTTCAGAAATTTTCGAACAGGAAGAGGAGATGGCAGCCGAAAATAATAATAATGTTCATGATCATGTGGAGTCACAAAATACAAAAAAATTGAAAACGGAATCAAAAACAGCAGAAGAAAAATCACACCCTGGAGGAAGCATCTGCCTGGCGTTCAACGCCAGAACAGAGCATGGTTCTGGCGCTGAACGCCCAAATGGGCAGCATCCTGGCGCTGAACGCCCAGAACAAGCATGGTTCTGGCGTTCAACGCCAGAAATGGCAACAAATGGGCGCTGAACGCCCAAAATGGCCACCAACCTGGCGCTGAACGCCCAGAGTTGTGTGCAAGGGCATTTTACATGCCTAATTTGGTGCAGGGATGTAAATGCCTTGACACCTCAGGATCTGTGGATCCCACAGGATCACCTCAGGATCTGTGAACGCCACAGGATCTCCACCTTACCTCCTCATAATCCTAGTTTTTTTCCACATCTTCTTCTTCATCTATTCCTTCTTCTTTTGCTCGAGGGCGAGCAACATTCTAAGTTTGGTGTGGTAAAACAATTATGTAAAGGATCTATAGCTCAGTGGTAGAACATGTGGCTGCAAATCAAGAGATCCCTGAGATACCTCAGGAGATGCACCTCCCTCCACATAATTATTAGAAGCAACTGAGGATAGAAATCCCAAAAAAAATCACTAGGAATCAAGCCACAAAGGCAAGGAAGAGACATAGAAGAGCCCAAGAACATCATTGAAACGCCATCATCACTAAGGTGGATTCATTCCTTGCTCTTACTTTCTCTGTTTTTCGTTTTCTATGTTATGTGCTTATCTATGTTTGTGTCTTCATTACATGATCATTAGTAGTTAGTAACTATGTCTTAAAGTTATGAATGTCCTATGAATCCATCACCTCTCTTAAAAAAATGTTTTAATTCAAAAGAACAAGAAGTACATGAGTTTCGAATTTATCCTTGAACTTAGCTTAATTATATTGATGTGGTGACAATGCTTCTTGTTTTCTGAATGTATGCTTGAACAGTGCATATGTCTTTTGAAGTTGTTGTTTGAGAATGTTAAATATGTTGGCTCTTGAAAGAATGATGACTAGGAGACATGTTATTTGATAATCTGAAAAATCATAAAAATGATTCTTGAAGCAAGAAAAAGCAGCAAAGAACAAAGCTTGCAGAAAAAAAAAAGAGAGAAAAAAAAATTGGCGAAAAAAAAAATATAGAAAGAAAAAGCAAGCAGAAAAAGCCAATAAACCTTAAAACCAAAAGGCAAGGGCAATAAAAAGGATCCCAAGGCTTTGAGCATCAGTGGATAGGAGGGCCTAAAGGAATAAAATCCTGGTCTAAGCGGCTAAACCAAGCTGTCCCTAACCATGTGCTTGTGGCGTGTAGGTGTCAAGTGAAAACTTGAGACTGAGCGGTTAAAGTCAAGGTCCAAAGCAAAAAAAAAAGAGTGTGCTTAAGAACCCTGGACACCTCTAATTGGGGACTTTAGCAAAGCTGAGTCACAATCTGAAAAGGTTCACCCAATTATGTGTCTGTGGCATTTATGTATCCGGTGGTAATACTAGAAAACAAAGTGCTTAGGGCCACGGCCAAGACTCATAAAATAGCTGTGTTCAAAAATCATCATACTGAACTAGGAGAATCAGTAACACTATCTGAACTCTGAGTTCCTATAGATGCCAATCATTCTGAACTTCAATGGATAAAGCGAGATGCCAAAACTATTCAAGAGGCAAAAAGCTACAAGTCCCGCTCATCTGATTGGAGCTATGTTTCATTGATAGTTTGGAATTTATAGTATATTCTATTCTTTTTATCCTATTTTGATTTTCAATTGCTTGGGGACAAGCAACAATTTAAGTTTGGTGTTGTGATGAGCGGATAATTTATACGCTTTTTGGCATTATTTTTAGTATGTTTTTAGTAGAATCTAGTTACTTTTAGGGATGTTTTTAATAGATTTTATGTTAAATTCACATTTCTGGACTTTACTATGAGTTTGTGTGATTTTTTGTGATTTCAGGTATTTTCTGGCTGAAATTGAGGGACCTGAGCAAAAATCAGATTCAGAGGTTGAAGAAGGACTGCTGATGCTGTTGGATTCTGACCTCCCTGCACTCAAAGTGGATTTTCTGGAGCTACAGAACTCAAAATGGCGCGCTTCCAATTGAGTTGGAAAGTCGACATCCAGGGCTTTCCAGCAATATATAATAGTTCATACTTTGGCCCAGAATAGATGACGTAAACTGGCGTTCAACGCCAGCTTTCTGCCCAAATCTGGCGTCCAGCGCCAGAAAAGGAGCCAAAACCAGAGTTGAACGCCCAAACTGGCACAAACACTGGCGTTCAACTCCAAGGAGGACCTCTACACGTGCCACACTTAAGCTCAGCCCAAACACACACCAAGTGGGCCCCGGAAGTGGATTTATGCATCAATTACTTACTCATGTAAACCCTAGTAGCTAGTTTATTATAAATAGGACCTCTTACTATTGTATTAGACATCTTTGGATTACCTTATGATCCTTTGATCACGTTTTAGGGGGCTGGCCATCTCGGCCATGCCTGGACCTTTCACTTATGTATTTTCAACGGTAGAGTTTCTACACTCCATAGATTAAGGTGTGGAGCTCTGCTGTTCCTCAAAGATTAATGCAAAGTACTACTGTTTTCTATTCAATTCATCTTATTTCGCTTCTAAGATATCCATTCGCACCCAAGAACGTGATGAAGGTGATGATTATGTGTGACGCTCATCACCATCTCCCCTATGAACGCGTGCCTGACAAACACTTCTGTTCTACATGAAATAAGCTAGAATGAATATCTCTTAGATCTCCTAACCAGAATCTTCGTGGCGTAAGCTAGAATGATGGCGGCATTCAAGAGAATCCGGAAAGTCTAAACCTTGTCTGTGGTATTCCGAGTAGGATTCAATGATTGAATGACTGTGACGAGCTCCTAACTCGCGATTGCAGGGCGTTAGTGACAGACGCAAAAGGATAGTAAATCCTATTCCAGCATGATCGAGAACCGACAGATGAATAGCCGTGCCGTGACAGGGTGCGTGAGCATATTATTCACTGAGAGGATAAGATGAAGCCATTGGCAAGGGTGATGCCTCCAGACGATTAGCCGTGCCGTGACAGGGCATTGGATCATTTTCCCGAGAGATGACCGAAAGTAGCCATTGACAGTGGTGATGTATCACATAAAGCCAGCCATGGAAAGGGGTAAGACTGATTGGATGAAGATAGCAGGAAAGCAGAGGTTCAGAAGAACGAAAGCATCTCCATTCGCTTATCTGAATTTCCTATCAATGAATTACATAAGTATCTCTATCCCTATTTTATTATATAATATTCGAAAACACCATTATCACTTTATATCTGCCTGACTGAGATTTACAAGGTGACAATAGCTTGCTTCATACCAACAATCTCCGTGGGATTCGACCCTTACTCACGTAAGGTATTACTTGGACGACCCAGTGCACTTGCTGGTTAGTTGTATCGAAGTTGTGACAATCATGAATTAAGATCAGAGCACCAAGCTTTGGAGCCATTACCAGGATTTGTTCGAGCCTGGAGATCACAATTTCGTGCACCACTCTCTATTTACTTCCGCAACTTTACTCTCCTCTTTAACATTCTCTATGTGCTCAACATATCCCAGACATCCACCCACTACTTCCTTTTGTTCGCTATTCTCTACCTTCTCCTCTTGTCGTACCTCTTGCTTCAACACTTCTTCCTCCCCATGGAGCTTCAAGTTCACTCCATCACTAGGCTCCTTGATAGTTTCACCACATTCAACAATAGAAGAACTCAGGGTACATGAGCCTAGGTGAGATGTTAGGTGATTTACGGCATCTACCATGCTAGCTATCCTTACTCTTAGCTCCTTGAACTTAGTTTCATCCTCTTCTTGTCGCCTTAAGATACGAGATTCAAGGTCTCTTAGTTCTAATATGAAGGCTTCGTCGGGAGGTGGTGGTGGAAGATAGGGTTCAGTGTTTGAGGGAAGATTGTGAATGTTGGAGGTTGTTCATATTGGTGGAATTCTTGAGGTGGTGTATGTGGAATTTGTGGTTCTTGGGAGTATTGGTATTGGGATGATGGTTGTTCTAGATGTGGTTCATATGGTGGTTGATATGGTGTGTATGAGTTATGGTCATATGGAGTTGAATGGTGGTGTGAGGCTTGTGAGTATGGTGTATGGCTATATTGAGGAATGGGATCACATGCACATGATGATCGTGGTTAACAACAACAATGAGGATCATCACATATACTGGATTGATACACATTAGGATCAGGATTATACTCATAGGAGTTCGCAGGAGGTTGTTGCCATGAAGGTTGTTCATAAGCTTGAGGTTCCTCCCGTCCTTGATTTCCAAATCCTTGATGGATATCTTCATTGGAGCTTCCATTTTCTACAACATAGTTTGAACTACACTCATAGCCAAAAGGATGAGAATTCATAGTGAAAGAGAAAATAAAAACAAAGATTAATAAGAAAAGAAGATAAAATCTTAAACTAGCAAAAACTAGCAAACAAACCAAAATTCAAGCTATTCACAATATATACAATAGCCAATAACATAGCACCATTGTGTCCCCGGCAACGGCGCCATTAATTTGATGACAAGGATTTACACCGGTTCGGAATTCCACAAAATAATCCCATTGTTAGTATAGTCCAAACCAATAGTTAATCCTCGCATCAAATGAAATTATGGTTTCATCACAACTAACAAACCCCAAATAAGAATTAACTGAAGTATTTGGACTCTGAATCGTCTCCCTAGGAAACAATATAGTGCTTAGTTATTGGTTATGAAGGGATAAAGAAGGGGGTTTTGGTTCATGAGATGGCAAGAAAGCCAATTAAATGAGTAAGTAAAGAAAGCAAAATAAAGAACTCTTGGCTAAGACTTGAGTAATTGGGATCACCATCATGGTCAACAAACCGAATATTGATAATTATAAGAGGCCAACCTATTAAGTCTACTTCCTAAAAGCATTAAGTACGTAAAATTTACTCCTAAGCTTGAAGTACGTGAAATAGATTTGATCACATCAACCCTTAAGTCCTAACCTACCTACTAATTAACTTAGTAGTAGGTTAGCGTCAACGGGTATCAAATTGATCACCATGGGTTCTCAAATCACCAATTACATCATACCCGATGACTCAAGATTACCCAATTTCCTTGGCTTAGACCAAGAGTTGACGAAACTAATCAAAAACTAAAGAGAACATTTCATCAAACACATAGAGTGTAATAAAAGTAAACATCATAAATTGCAAGAATAATAAAATCTAACAAATACTAAATGCAAGAAAAGTGAGATCACAACTTAATTCATCAATAAAAAGAACATCAACATCAAAATGGCATTAAATGTAAATCAAGTCCAACATGAGTTCATCATCACAAAAGAGAACGAAATGAGAAATTAACATCACAATTAAGAGGATCAAGATGTAGAGATAAGAAATTATAAAAGAAACAAGATGAGATCAAGTACTTAAACATGAATCTAAGATAATCTAACCTAATCCTAACCTATTTCTAGAGAGAAGAGGGAGCTTCTCTCTCTAGAAAACTAACTAAAGGCTCATGTTGGCTAAACTAATTGCTCCCCTTTTGCTTGGACTTCAATTCTGCATGAAATACACTCAGAAACAAGTTGTAATTAGGCCTGGGTAGCTCAGAAATCGCCGCAGCATTTTGTCTTTAAGTGGGCCATGTAAGAGTATTGGCGCGTGCGCGCCAGGTGCGCGTGCACGTCAATTGGCAAATTTTTCTATTCGCGCGGACACGGCAAGTACGCGTGCACGTCTATTGGCGAGACCACTTTTGCGCGTGCGTGTCCTTTGATGGATTCCCAATCTTTGTTTCTTCATGCATTCTCCCCTTTGTATGCTTTTCTACTAATTTCTTCCATCCAATACTTGCCTAATAAACCTGAAATCACATAACACACACATCAAGGCATCGAATGGAATTAACGTGAATTAAAATTACCAATTTATGGCCTAAAAAGCATGTTTTTACACTTAAACAAAATTCAAGGGAGAATCACAAAACCATGCTATTTCATTGAATAAATATGGAAAAAGGTGGTAAAATCCCCCAAAATAAGCACAAGATAAATGACAAAATCAGGGTTTATCACCAAACCACATGAATTTCTAGCTAACCTAAGCAAACAAAATTAATTAACTAATCTAAATAAACAGAAGTAATAACAAAAAAATAGAGCAGGGGGCAGGGGAACCTGAGGAGAGCAGAGGCAGAACTGAAAATGGAAGAGAGTAAGAAGCTGTGCAGTGCTGCCCTGAAGTGGCAGCGGCGTAGCTCACGATGGTGCTAAGAGGGTGGCAACGGAGAAGGGTGAGCAGAGCAGAGGCGCAGAGTGATGCTCGGAGTAGTAAGGGAAAAGGGGTGGAATGGGTAAAGAGAAGAGAAAGGGTTGTGGTGTCTCGCTGAGCGGCAATGGAGTTGCCAGACGACGCTGGATGGAGGCGGGGCGGTTGCCCAAGAGAGGGGAGAGACAGAGGTGAGAAGAAAAGGAGAGGGAAGAAAGGAAAGAATGAGAGTAGGGTAGCGGCGGCGGTGGGTCGCCAAAGTTGGTGGGTTGGTGTAGAGCTTAGGGTGGCGATGGAGGTTCTGTGAGTGAGAGGGAGACGAAGGAGAAGCGAAATGTTGAAGGGAAAGGCTACGCGAATGCTAGGGCTTCCGCGTCCCTGGGTGTTAATGAATTTGAATCCACGCGTACGCGTCAATTGCACGTCCACGTGGGTGGGCGAAAAGATGATGGGCACGGAAGCGTCACGTACGCTTAAGCGCGGATGGGGAGAGTGTATGTTAACGCGTACATGTACTGTACGCGTACGCGTGCATTGAGGATTGGGCCAGAAGCACAATGTTGGCACCAAGTTAGCATAACTCTCGGGTAGAAGTATGGGTGCTACACCGACGTGTCGATGATAAACCCCAATTTTGTGGTTTATCTTGTACTTATTTTAGGGGATTTTATCACCTTTTCCCACATTTATTCAATGAAATAGCATGGTTTTGCAATTCTCCCTTGATTTGTGCTTAAATGTGAAAATATGCTTTTTAGGCCCTTAAATTGGTGAATTTAACTCATCTTAATTCCATTCGATGCCTTGATGTGTTTGTTGAGTGATTACAGGTTCATAAGGTAAGTATTGGATGGAAGAAGTGAGGAGAAAAGCATGCAAAGCGGGAGAACTCATGAAGAAATGAAGGAACTGCAAAGTTGTCAAGCCTTACCTCTTCGCACTCAATCGACCATAACTTGAGCTACAGATGTCCAAATGAGGAGGTTCTAGTTGCATTGGAAAGCTAACATCCAGGGCTTCAAATTGATATAAAATTTGTCATAGTTTTCTAACGTCTAGGGACGCGCACGTGCACTATACGCATGCGCATTGATTGGTGCACGTGATTTACTAAATCAACTCGTGGCCAGCGATTTGTAGAGCATTATCGGCCCAATCCAACTCATTTCTAATGCTATTTCATGTAGAATTCAAGCTTGGGCAAGGGGGGAGCAATTGTTTGTAGTATAGCATCATGTAGGTTAGTTTCTAGAGAGAGAAGCTCCCTCTTCTCTCTAGAATTAGGGTTCCTAGGACAACTCCATCTTAGATCTAGGTTCAATTACTTGTTTTCATCTTGTTTCTTTTATTATTTCTTACTTCTACTCTTTCATTCTCATGGTTTGTAATGTTAATTTTACTTTTATGCCTCTTTTATGTTCATGTACTGATGATGGATTTGGTTTACTTTTAATGAAATTTGATGTTGATGTTTCTTTTATTATTGAATTGAGTTGTGGATTTACTTTATTTGCAATTGGTAGTTGTTAGATTTTATCTTTCCTTGAAATTTACCATGCTTTCCTTTTGTGCCTTCCAAGTATTTGACAAAATTCTTGGAAGGATGTTAGAGTAGATTTTGAGCATTCTTGGCTTGGAAAGAGTAATTGGGAAATCTTGAGTCATGAAAACCCAACTTATGTTGGTGATCTAGAGTTGTTAGTTAATATTATTTCCATTGACTCTAATCTCTTGCTAATTTAATTAGTGAGTTGATTAGGACATTTGGGTTGAGATTAGCTAGTCTTGTTAGACTTTTTCTCATGGAAGATAACCTATATCTTCTTCCATCGTTGGGGATGACGTAATAAGATAAATTCTTATTAATTATTGTTATGATTAATGACTAGGATAAAAAGCCTATATTCTCAACCTTTGCCATGAATGTCTCTCTTTATTAATTGCTTCCTTTAATTGCTCTCTTTACTTTTCATGTCATTTATTTTATTGTCCCTTTACCAAACCCCTTGCATTTTCATAGCCAATAATTGACCACTTCATTGCAATTCCTTGTGAGACGACCCGGAGTCTAAATACTTCGGTTAATTTTTATTGGGGTTTGTACATATGACAAAACCATATTTTATTTTGATGTGAGAGTTGTTTGTTGGTTTGGAGCTATGCTTACAATGAAGTAATTCTTTTCTATACGAAGAAAATCTAGACCGACAACAAAATCTCAGGTATCAAATTAATGGCACCGTTGCCGGGGAATTGCAATGGTGCTATGTTATTGGCTATTGTATATATTGTGAATAGCTGGATTTTTGGGTTTGTTTGTTAGTTTTTGCTAGTTTTAGGATTTAGTTTTCTTGTTTCTTGTTAGCTTTTGTTTTTATTTTCTCTTATCACCATGAATTCTCATCACTTTGGCTATGAGTTTGGTTCAAACTATATTGTAGGAGATGGAATTTAGAATGATAATATGCATCAAGGATTTGAAGATCAAAGTTTGGCAAGAGTGATTGGGGACATGACTACTATCCTCACGGAGATGTGCGATGACCAAAGGGCATTTATTGCTACTCGAGCCGTCCAAACGCCACCCCAACGTGACTACTCTTCGGATTGTTATGGGTATACTCCTTATCATAATACACACCAATCTAACATATGTGATGACCCTTATTGTTATTGTCAACCACAACCACCACATACATATGAACCCCGTCCTCAATATAGCCCTCCACCATACTCACAAGCCCCATACCACCATCCACCTCCATATGAACCCAATCCACACCTACCATACCAACCACCATATGAGCCATATCTAGAGCCACCACCATTCTAACACCAATACTCCCAAGAATCATAAAGTCCACATACACCACCTCAAGAATTTCACCAATATGAACCACCTTCCGATTACAACAACCTTCCCTCAAACAATGAACCCTCTCTTCCACCATCACCTCCCGATGAAGCCCACATGCTAGAATTGAGAGATCTTGAATCTCATATTTTAAAGCAACACGAGGATGATGAAAAGAAGTTTGAGGAGTTAAGAGTGAAAATGGCTATCATGGTAGAAGCCATTGGCAACATAGTCTCATTCTGCCTAAGCCTATGCGATCAAGGCACTCCCATTGTTGAATATGGAGAAGCAACCAAGGAGCTTAGTGAGGGAGTGAACTTGAAGCTCCAAGGTGAAGAAGAGGAGTTAAAGAAAGAAATGCAACAAGAGGAGGAGGTAGAGATTATTGAACAAGAGGAAGTAGTGGTTGGAGCTTTAGGATATGTTGAGTACGTAGAGGAATCACAAATTGAAGAGCATTCTTCCATGGATTTTAAAGTTGATGTTGAGGAGGAGAGTGCACAACCTCCAAGGCACAATGTGATTGGAGAATTGGAAGAAGTGTTCCAAGCAACAAGCCCTCCTATTTATGATGATTTCGAATCAACATGTGATCCTTTTGAGTATGATGTGTCCTTCCCTAATACGCTTGGAATTGATGATGAGGTAGACTTCACTAAGCCTCCTATCTATGATGAGAGTGATGGGGAAGAGGTAGAAGAACTTGGTGAAGAAGAATGTGAACTTGAGGAAGCTTGGCAAGAGGTAGAGCTTGAAGAACCTTGCCAAGTGGTGAACGCATCTAGAAGAGGATGGACGGGAGTGGAGCGTGCTTTGTCAAGACCGTTGGGAACTCTTCCACCTAGGTTGTCATCTAATCCTTCATTTGAGTGGGTAAAACGTCTAACTCTTAGCTTTATTATCCACTTGAATTTGGTTTGCTTGAGACGGATGGCCAACTTAGGGCGCTTTGCGGAGTTAAGCATAAAAGGAGGATGTTTAGTGGTTGGCGTTGTAAGCCTAGGCTCATTATGGTTGAAAGCTCAAAATTGAGGAGCACGGATTGGTGTAGTGCTCAACTGAATGGGTCTAGGAGGATAGTTTGGTGCTTCCATGAGAATTCATCTCTCATGCCACCCGGAGGAAATCACCATGATCAACTCAAGGACGAGTGTGAAAACAAAGTGTGGGATCCCGGCTTACAAGAGAAGGATCAACTTTGGGAGCCATGGGTTGTGAAGAACTCCATCAAAGCTTGGAGTTATTAACTTTGAGTGATGAAGCACAATGGAAGTCCAAGAATTGGTGGATGTTCAAGGATGGATTCAAGCACAAGCCACCTTGATGAGGAGCTCCCCATAAGTCCAACTTAAGGACAATAAACAAAAGTGCCAGGTGGGAGACACCCCACCATGGTAACATTTTTCCCTTTTTCTCTTTGTAAATATTGGTAATTTAGGTTTAATTTCATGTTTTGATTGATTTATTAAGTTTGTTTGGTAGTTTAGTGTGTTAAATAAGGTTTTGTGGTGTTTTGGTAGTTGTTTGGAGGTTTGGAATGCTTGGTTTGGTGCAAAAACATAGAAAAATTTTTGAAAAACAGGACACTAACCCACGCGTACGCGTGCCCCGAGCAATTTCGACCATCTACGCGCACGCGTCACTCATGCGTACGCGTGCATTGGAAGTTCCCCCTCCATACATCCACCCGAGAGTTGTGCCTGAAGTGTGCCAACTTTTTTCCCAAGGCACGCGCACGCGTACCTTGCGCGTACGCGTCAACTCTCTGCTTTGCCATGCACGCGTATGTGTCAGCCGCGCGTACATGTCGCTTCCATTTCATCAATCCACACTTACGCGCAAATGACGCGCACGCGTGGATTGCCCTGTTTCACCCACCTTCTTTTCTTCTCTTCTTTCCATTTATTTCCTTATTATCCTCTCTTCTCTTTCTACCCTTTAATCATCATCCAACACTACCAAACACCATCCATAACCACTTCTTTTAGTTAGTTAGTTAATTGTTTAATCAGTACATTTTCATTTTGTTTTCTATCCTTCTTTATAAGTGTTGGATTATTGATATTGTTTCTTGCTGCTGATTATTGATGAGATGTTATTTTAACATCGTTATTTTTAATTTTTATTGTTGGATTTAATTGTTGAGGTTATATTTTGTCACTTGGTTTTGAGTCTTCATGTTTAACATTTGTGAGCACCAAGTGAATGTTACATTGCCTTTAAGCTTCTTAACTCTTTTGAATTGCATGTTTTGGCCACCATGCATTCATCATCTATTGTTAGGCAACTGTACATTATCATTGCATTTTTTTAGGTGATGCTTGTTTATGGTTTACCCTTATTAACATCACTTATTTCATGCATTGAGATTGTAAAGTTGTGAAATTGGATCGAAAGCTTACCTAGTGACATATTTTTGAGCTTTGTAAAGCTTTGTGGGCCATGCTTGCTATGTGATTGATTTCCACTTCTATCTTTTTTTCCTAAGTTCTATAGCATCCATGTGTTTCACCTCTATGTCACTTAGGTGTTGCAACAACTTCAATATGTGTTATTGATTGTTGTGTGAGTTTCATATACCATTTTGTTCACTAAGTCTACCTACACATCAATCAATGTCCATGCATTATCCAATTTCACAATTGCTTGATTTTTGCTTGAATACTTTCATGGTTCTTTACTACCTGTTTGGTTGTCTTAACCTACAAGTCTTTTAAAGTATCCCAAGCACACTAGAATGAGTGAAGTGCATGTTCTCTTTTGTGTAATCGTGACATCACTTTTATACTAGCGTGTGTGTGTGTTCTAAACTGCGCGTAATTTTAGAACCCACACACCTATTTTTCATTAATGTCACACTAATTCACTCACTCCATTCTAGTGTTTCTTACCTCATTATAACAATTCACACTTCCTTGCTTTTGTATGTTTTCATCTTACGGTGTTTATTTTGTTTTTCATGATTGATGCACCATAAGCAAAAATGGAAGCGGAAGGAAGAACACGCAGCACCGGTTAACCCGCCAGCTAAAGGTGGCAACTCGGAAAGTCGCCATACTCCCTTGCTCATTTTTAGTGCACCGAGGACGGTGCAAACTTTTAAGTGTGGGGAGGTCGTCTGACCATTCAGCATTTTTGAGTGACAAGTTTCTAATCCCAACACTTTTGCATTTCATTTTTAGGTCTTTTAGGATTTTTGGTTGCATTGCATATGTATATATTAAGCTTAGTCAACATCATGATATTTTCCAACAATTTTATCTATAGGGCACCCCTATTGATTGAAAAAAAATAATTTTTTTAGAACTTGCTTGAATTATATACTTTGTGGATCATGTTTTGAGCTAAGAACACAAGCATGTGAGATTTGAGCCTAATTGTGTGGTTACATCATACATAACCACTTACTTTCATTCTTGTGTGTATTATTCTCTTCCTATGATTGTAATCTTTGATTTGTTTGATTCTTCATGTCCATTACTTTGTGTATACATGCATTCATATGATTGAGGCTATTGTTCAAATAGCTCACTTACCCAAATAGCCTACCTTTTATCTTCCATTGTTAGCCAAGTGAAAAATAATAAATGTCCTTTCCTTAATTTGGATCTTTGATTAGCTTAGGCTAGTGAGAGTGTTTATCATTTGATTTTGGGAGAGTTGGGAATATTGGGTAGAGATAAAAGTGTGTTTTTGTATTTTTATTGAGAATCTTGGGAATTGGAAACATACTCATGTATTAATCATGTGTAAACCTGATGAGCAGATAATTTATACGCTTTTTGGCATTGTTTTTAGTATGTTTTTAGTATGATTTAATTAATTTTCATTATATTTTTATTAGTTTTTAATTAAAAATCACATTTCTGGACTTTACTATGAATTTGTGTGTTTTTCTGTGATTTCAGGTATTTTCTGGCTGAAATTGAGGGACTTGAGCAAAAATCAGATTCTGAGGTTGAAGAAGGACTGCAGATGCTGTGGGATTCTGACCTCCCTGCACTCAAAGTGGATTTTCTAGAGCTACAGAACTCCAAATGGCGCGCTCTGATTTGCGTTGGAAAGTAGACATCCAGGGCTTTCCAGAAACTAGCGTTGAACGCCAGTTCCATGTTGCATTCTGGAGTCAAACGCCAGAAACAGGTTGCAAAGTGGAGTTAAACGCCAGAAACAGGTTACAAAATGGCGTTCAACTCCAAGAAAGACCTCTACACGTGCATCATTTACTCATTCCTGTAAATCCTAGTAACTAGTTTAGTATAAATAGGACTTTTTACTATTGTATTTACATCTTTTGGATCATCTTTGATTAGTTTTATGCTATCTTAGACTTTTGTGAGGGCAGGCCATTCGGCCATGCCTGAACATTTATCACTTGTGTATTTTCAATGGTAGAGTTTCTACACACCATAGATTAAGGTGTGGAGCACTGCTGTTCCTCAAAGATTAATGCAAAGTACTACTGTTTTTCTATTCAATTCAACTTATTCTGCTTCTAAGATATTCATTCGCACTTCAATATGATGGATGTGATGATTGTGACAGTCATCATCATTCTCAACTTATGAGCGCGTGCCTGACAACCACTTCCGTTCTACCTTAGATTGAATGGATATCTCTTGGATATCTAATACAGGGGACCGAGTCCGAGTTATTAGTGTCTTCGTGGTATAAGTTAGAACCCATGGACGGCCATTCTTGGGAATCCGGAAAGTCTAAACCTTGTCTGTGGTATTGCGAGTAGGATTCAGGGATTGAATGACTGTGACGAGCTTCAAACTCGCGAGTGCTGGGCGTAGTGACAGATGCAAAAGGATCAATGGATCCTATTCCAGTATGATCGAGAACCGACAGATGATTAGCCATGCAGTGACAGCGCATTGGGCCATTTTCACTGAGAGGACAGGTGGCCATTGACAACGGTGATGCCTAACATACAGCTTGCCATGGAAAGGAGTAGGAAGGATTGGATGAAGACAACAGAAAAGCAGAGGTTCAGAGGGACGAAAGCATCTCTATACGCTTATCTGAAATTCTCACCAATGAATTACATAAGTACCACTATCCTATTTTATATTTTATTTCTTTTTTACTTATCAATTCATAAAATCAGTTGAATCCGCCTGACTGAGATTTACAAGGTGACCATAGCTTGCTTCAAGCCGACAATCTCCGTGCGATCGACCCTTACTCACATAAGGTTTATTACTTGGACGACCCAGTGCACTTGCTGGTTAGTTGTACGAAGTTGTGAAACAGAATTAAGATCATGAACGTGCGTATTGAGTTTTTAGCGTCGTTACCAAGGAAGTAATGATCACGATTTTGCACACCAAAACCATATGCATTGATGTTCTTGTATACATGATGCACGGAAACTTGTCTCTCAACAGATTTCCCTCGGCAAGTATACCGAATTGTCGTCAAGTAATAACTCACAAAAGAGTGAGGTCGAATCCCACAGAGATTAACGGATTAAGCAATCAATAGTTGATTAATTATCCTAGTTAGACGAAACATATTGGAGTGATAAGTAACAAGGAAATGTAAATGGCATAAAAGTAAAGAAAGCAATAAGGTGTAGAAAAGTAAAGCGGTAAGAAAAGTAAATGTAAGAACTAAAAATAAAATGAACATTGGGATCAAGAGATATTGCAATCCTCTGGATCAAGTTCATTCTCATCTCTTCCTCAATCAATGCATTCATTGATCTCCTTGGCAATCTTAAGTGATTGGATCCATATTCCTTGGCAATCCAATCTCTCTAAGCTTGAACAATTTTCCAACTCCTTGATTTAATTGCTCATGAGAAAAAATGAAGTTTGGTCACTGATTATACCACACACATTCATAGATCAAAGTATTGGTAGGATTAAATGTCACAATATCTATCCAACCCCCAACCTAATCCAATGTGAGAGAGCGTTTCTAGCATGATTTCCTCATTCCTCTTCCAAGGTTCAGAGGAAATCCAAGTATGAGCAATTTTTCTTCCGAGACAATTACCCAATTGGATGAAGATCGAAAGCTCTCTAGTAAAATCAAGAGAAAAGAAAGAAGAAGAAGAATAAGAACTATAATTGATCCATTGAATCACAATAGAGCTCTCTAACCCAATGAAAAGAGTTAGTTGATCATTGCTCTACCAACATAGAAAAGAAAGAAAGTGCAGAAAAGTAAAGATAAAGATTAAAACTAAAATTGAAACTTCAAAATTCATAAATGAAAAGTACAAAGAAAAGAAAGGAAAGGAAAAGTGTGTGAGGGGAGGGAGTCCGAAGACCCCTCTTCAATCCCCCATTCCCGAATGTCTTGAATGTAAAAACTAAGGCCTTTATATAGGCTTTCCTAAATTACAAAATGAAATGAAATTAAAAGCAAATTACAATTAAATGAAAATTTCTATTCTAGATGCTCCTTGTGGCCTTGATTGGTTAACATTTGAGGGCTTGCTTCCTTGAGGTTGGGTGGTCCTTGTAAGTGAATCAAGTTGAGGTCCAAGTGCTAATGTCAGTGCTAACGTTAGCCACACTAACGCTACAAGTGTGGCGTTAGTGCAGAAGTTAGTGTGGCTATCGTCACACTTGCTACCCAGTTGGTATTTTTGGGGCTTAAAAGATGCCTCTGGTTCGTGCTCCAATTTCATGCCCACTATAGAGTATTATATATTGTTGGAAAGCTCTGAAAGCTTTCTAATGCAACTAGAATCACCTCAATAGGACCTCTGTAACTCAATTTATGCGCCTTTGAAGTGGACAAGGTCGTTGGCATAGTCGCTAGCGTTACTGGAAAAAGCGAGTCACAATAACGTTAGCGATCAGGGGCTTAATATTGCCAGGTTCTGGAGCTCAAAATTTATGTCCAACCCATAATATTATATATTGTTTGAAAGCCTTGGATGTCTAATTTCTAACTATTTTGAAAGCGCATCATTTGGAGCTCTACAGCTCGAGTTACACTTCTTGGAAGGTGAAGAGGTCAGCTGGCCTTACTACAGGTTGATACCATGTTCATCTTTGCACTTTCGGGGCATGTTTTCTCCCTCAAATTCAGTGTCCACCATGTAGTGCCATACATGCTTGGAAAGATCCAGAATCCTACTTTCCAATGCCATAAGAATCACCTCATTTGGAGCGTTGTGGCTCAAGTTATTCTTGTTTGAAGAAGGCATGGTCAGGCTGCCAGGTGAGACTAACATGGCCATTAACGTGGGTCTTCCTTTGCTTCGCAAACGTTAGTGGCACTCACTTTTTCCACTAACATTGGCGCTTCCCTTTCCTTCCACGTTAGTTCCCACGTTAATGTAACTAACGTGGAAGCTAACGTGGGTCTTCTTTTGCTTCGCTAGGGTTATTGGCACTCACTTTTGCCAATAACACTGCTCCTTCTTCAAAGTTAATGCCATTAACTTTCTCACTAACGTTAGGGCTTCTCTTTTCTTCCACGTTAGTGCCCACGTTAGTGGAGCTAACGGGTTTGTTAACGTGGGTCTTCTTGCCCTTCGCTAACGTTAGTGGCGTTAACGTTCTCACTAACTTTCCAAGCTTTCCTTCCTTCCACTTTAATGGCCACGTTAGTGGCACTAACGTAGACACTAACGTGGCTCTTCTCTGCTTCTTGTTACCTGAAATCAATCAAACAAAGTACGTCAAAGTCTTGCTCTTAATCATGAGATCATGCATCATCCATTTTATCATTCAATTCATGCATAATTCTCTTGAAATCATTCAAAATTCACAATGTTTGCTTGAATCATGGTGTGAATGCATTTTCAACCAAATACTTTCTTATTTCCTAAAAAATGCATGAAACCAACCTAAAGCATACAAAAAATGGCTAGTAAAACTAGCCATGATGCCCTGGCATCACAACACCAAACTTAAATCTTGCTTGTCCCCAAGCAAGAAAAAAGCTATGCACAAAGAATTCTCTTAATTGGAATGTATTGAAAATTGCTTATGATATCTTAGTGGGTGAAGTGAATAAGTGACAGTGGGGTTAACTCTAATTTGTATGCTTATGCAAGGATTCCAGTGCTCATTAGTCCTTACATTTTGGAGGTCTTAGATCTTAGGACTTTCATTCAAATGATATTATGGAATCCTCTTTATAGATTGTCACCTTTGAAGCAGCACTCATTTTCTAGCATTTTTCTTTTCTTTTTGTATCTTGGCCTCGACTCTAGGTATCATGTCTCAAAGCGGCTTTTTAAGATAAGCATTCAATCAATACTCCCAAACCAGTTGGTCTAAGGTATTAGGTGTTGAAGCACCATTTAGGATATACTTGCTCAAGCCTCTCTCTTTGACACAAATCCACCACAAGCATGTAACTAGGACAATAACTCTTTGAGTTCTTGTTTCTTTCTTTTTCTTCCTAGTAATTGATGCTCAGAGCCTTGGGCTTGTTCTTTGTTTTTCTTATTCTTTTGTTTTCTTTTGTTGCTGCTTCTTGGATCAATAGATGTTTGAGAAATTCTATAATACTTTTCTAAATTTCAATTCCTGTCTATGAGCTCCCATGCAAGTTTTTACAAACATGCAACCTCAATACACAATCATACAATCAGAACCTCCACTCCTCTTAATCTTTTTCTTGCCCTAAGATTTATAAAATTCTTCAACATTCTCCTTTCAAAAGAGTGATTTCCTTGTTGCATTCTTAGAGATATTAGGTGCAAGTAAAATTCAAGATGATAATCATGATATCATAGCAACATGTTACAAATCAAATATCAAATTATGCTTATTCACAAGGAGTAATCACACATGCATACAAAGAAAATAGAAGACAATCATGCAATTTTAAAGTGCCGGAAATAAGTAAGAGGAAAAAGGAACTTTACCACCTTGTAGTTCATCTTCATTATTGTTGCCCTTTTCCTCCTATTCTTTCCCTTCCCACACCAAACTTAGAATGATTGCTTATCCTCAAGCAACAAGTAAAATAGTGGTGATGGGGTTTATGATGGATCATGAATGTCTTAGAATAAAGTGTGAGTATGCATGTGTTTCAGCAAGCAAGATTAAGGATCACAATAAAGGCACAAGAACTAAAAATAGAAACGTTATGATGGCATTAATAAGTGGTGTTGGCATGGTACTTTGCATGAGAGTTTAAGTGGCAACACCAAACTTAGTGTGACACTGTCATTTTAGAATGATGCAAATACCTAGTGAAGATTGAAAATCATTTTGTTGCATGGCAACACCAAACTTAGAATGCAATCATATGTCAAATTATTGAAAGTAAACTAAGCAAGGAAAGAAAATGTTACCTACGGTTGGGTTGCCTCCCAACAAAAGCTCTTTTAACGTCATTAGCTTGACATGTTGTTCATGAATTTCTTCTTCTTCTTCCAGTTTGTTAAGAGGAATGACCTCGAGAGGAAAGAAGAGACAGTTAATGCCCCTTGTTTTGAGTGCCTCTCCCCAGCAAGCTTTCTTTTGTTGTTAGCTTGAGTAAACTTGCTTGTTAGGGTAGGGGTGGGATGGCTTTTGGTTGACGTTTTCATCTTCATGGATATTGTCCTTCTTTTCTTGGTCACCATCCTCTTTTTAGTGCTCATGTTGATTGCCTTCACCACCTTGATTTCAGTACTTGGGTGTTGTATGATGGTTGGAGCATCCTCTTCATCAAGAGCTTCTTGAATTGGTGGTTCAATGAACTCATCCTTTATGCAACTCTCTGTTTCATTGGAGTAGTGTGGACTCCCTTGATTGACTTCTTCCTTTTCTTCTGCATGATGTTGCATTGAGCCTTTTGAGAGTGAGTTTGCATGTTCCTTTGTCACCCTTAGTAGCCTCTGTGGGTATGGAGCTTTGGGCTTATATACTCTCACAACCTCCTCCTTCTTGATAGAAATCTCACTTGGTATTGGTGCCTCCTTTTCTTGTTCTTCTGATTCCTCCATTGTTCTTGACCTTTGAATGAACTCCTCTATTTCTGGAGAGAGTGAAGTGGTCTCTCTTTGTGATCTCAGCTCTTCAATAAATTGTTCTTCAGAATAGACTTGTGCATTCTGTCTTAATTTTTCTTCATGGTCTATTTTTGCTATTTCCTCCTCTTCGTTTGTCTTTATCATTTCTTCAATGAGGAGTTCTATCCTAGCGAGTCTCTCTTTTTCTCTACTTTTTTTGAGTTCTTCAATGATGAGTTCCATCCTAGCAACTATATCTAATGGATGTTGGGTAGGTTGTAATGGTTGGTCGGGGTTGGCTTGTGAATAGAATTGGTTGTTTTGTGGTTGTGTGTTCTGAAAGTGGTATGACTCTTGTGGGTAGTGGATTGAGTTTTGTGGATGGTGAAATGAATTGTATGGATTTGGGATAGACTTTGTGCTAAGGCATACTCAAATGATGAAGAATTTAGGCATGTAAAACTTGGAGGTGAGGTTGTATAATTGAGAGGTGATAGCTCTTGATGAATGGAGTATGAATGAGTGAAATCTCTTTGATTTTGATCTTCCCAGCCACAACTTGAGTAGTGATCAAATTCACCAAAATATGGACCATTTTGTGACTTTGGAAAGTACCCCATTTCATGTTTTTGATACTCCCACCCACCATGAGCATAGTAAAGTGGATCATTCTGTGGTAGTGGAGAGTTTTCCATGAAATTTGTTTGACTACAATATGATGGATGCTCCTTTCTTTCCTGCAAAAAGCTCTATCTCAAACAATAATCACAAAAAGAAATTGGAATCTCTATTGTAATAAATAAGGGATTCTTAGTGAGGCAATATCACAAACAGTTAGTTAGCAAAAGAAAATAAAGAAACAAAAGAAAACAAAGACAAAAGAAAAGTGTCTAATCTAGTAAATCAATCAACCGGTAGTTTGTTAATCACAATTAATCCTCGAAAACGGCGCCATAAACTTGATGCACGGAAACTTGTCTCTCAACAGATTTCCCTTGGCAAGTATACCGAATTGTCGTCAAGTAATAAATCACAAAAGAGTGAGGTCGAATCTCACAGAGATTAACGGATTAAGCAATCAATAGTTGATTAATTATCCTAGTTAGACGAATCATATTGGAGTGATAAGTAACAAGGAAATGTAAATGGCATAAAAGTAAAGAAAGCAATAAGGTGCAGAAAAGTAAAATGGCAAAAAAGTAAATGTAAGAACTAAAAATAAAATGAACATTGGGATCAAGAGATATTGCAATCCTCCGGATCAAGTTCATTCTCATCTCTACCTCAATCAATGCATTCATTGATCTCCTTGGCAATCTTAAGGGATTGGATCCCAATTCCTTGGCAATCCAATCTCTCTAAGCTTGAACAATTTCCCAATTCCTTGATTTAATTGCTCATGGGAAGAGATGAAGTTTGGTCACTGATTATACCACACACATTCATAAATCAAAGTATTGGTAGGATTAAATGTCACAATATCCATCCAACCCCCAACCTAATCCAATGTGAGAGAGCATTTCTAGCATGATTTCCTCATTCCTCTTCCAAGGTTCAGAGAAAATCCAAGTATGAGAAATTTCTCTTCTAAGACAATTACCCAATTTGATGAAGATCGAAAGCTCTCTAGTAAAATCAAGAGAAAAGAAAAAAGAAGAAGAATAAGAACTATAATTGATCCATTGAATCATAATAGAGCTCTCTAACCCAATGAAAAGAGTTAGTTGATCATTGCTCTACCAAAATAGAAAAGAAAGAAAGTGCAGAAAAGTAAAGATAAAGATTAAAACTAAAATTGAAACTTCAAAATTCATAAATGAAAAGTACAAAGAAAAGAAAGGGAAGGAAAAGTGTGTGAGGGGAGGGAGTCCGAAGACCCTCTTCAATCCCCCATTCTCGAATGTCTTGAATGTAAAAACTAAGGCCTTTATATAGGCTCTCCAAAATTACAAAATGAAATGAAATTAAAAGCAAATTACAATTAAATGAAAATTTCTATTCTAGATGCTTCTTGTGGCCTTGATTGGTTAACACTTGAGGGCTTGCTTCCTTGAGGTTAGGTGGTCCTTGTAAGTGAATCAAGTTGAGGTCCAGGTGCTAATGTCAGTGCTAACGTTAGCCACACTAACGCTACAAGTGTGGCATTAATGCTGAAGTTAGTGTGGCTAACGTCACACTTGCTACCCAGTTGGTGTTTTTGGGGCTTAAAAGATGCCTCTGATTCGTGCTCCAATTTCATGCCCACTATAGAGTATTGTATATCGTTGAAAAACTCTGAATATCAGCTTTATAATGCAGCTAGAATAACCTCAATTGGACCTCTGTAACTCAACTTATGCACCTTTGAAGTTGACAAGGTCGCTGGCATAGTCGCTAGCGTCACTGGAAAAAGCGAGTCACAATAACGTTAGCGATCAGGGGATTAATATTTCCAGGTTCTGGAGCTCAAACTTAATGTCCATCCCATACTATTATATATTTTTGGAAAGCCATGGATGTCTACTTTACAACGCTTTTGAAAGCGCATCATTTGCAGCTCTACAGCTCGAGTTACACTTCTTGGAAGGTGAAGAGGTCAGCTGGTCTTACTACAGGTTGATACCATGTTCATCTTTGCACTTTCAGGGCAGGTTTTTTCCCTCAAATTCAGTGTCCACCATGTAGTGCCATATATTCTTGGAAAGATCTGGAATCCTACTTTCCAATACCATTGGAATCACACCATTTGGAGCTTTGTGGCTCAAGTTATTCTTGTTTGAAGAAGGCATGGTCAGGCTGCCAAGTGAGACTTTTGCCCACGTTAATGTCCACGTTAGTGTAACTAACGTGGCCATTAACGTGGGTCTTCCTTTGCTTCACAAACGTTAGGGGCACTCCATTTTTCCACTAAAGTTGGCGCTTTCCTTTCCTTCCACGTTAGTTCCCAAGTTAATGTAACTAACGTGGAAGCTAACATGGGTCTTCTTTTGCTTCGCTAGCGTTATTGGCACTCATTTGTGCCAATAACGCTGCTCCTTCTTCAAAGTTAATGCCATTAACTTTCTCACTAACGTTGGGGCTTGATAAACCTCTATTTCATGGTTTATCTTGTGCTCATTTGAGTAGTTTTTATCAACTCTTTACCCACTTATTCATACTATTTGCATGGTTTTACATTTGCCTTCCTAATTATGTGCTTTGATTGAAAACATGCTTCTTTGATCTTATATTTGCTTATTATTAATTCTCTCTTATCACCATTAGATGTCTTGATATGTGTGTTAAGTGTTTTCAGATATTATAGGGCAGGAATGACTTGGAGGATGGAAAGGAAGCATGCAAAAGTGGAAGGAATACAAGAAGATGAAGAAGTTTCTAAGCTGTCCAGCCTGACCTCTTCGCACTCAAACGGCTATAACATTAGCTACAGAGGTCCAAACGACGCGGTTCTAGTTGTGTTGGAAAGCTAACGTCCGGGGCTTCGATTTGATATATAATATGCTATAGTTTCTCTGACGCTAGACCATGCGACCGCGTGATCCATGCGGCCACGTCGCAGTGACGGAAATCCAGCGTGGTTGAATTCGAGACCAGCGAATTCTGGGCTATTTCTGACCCAGTTTGCGACCCAGAAAACACAGATTAGAGGCTATAAAGTGAGGAAATGCATCCATTCATAGGGGACTTTCATATTCACAATTTTAGGAGTAGATGTAGTTTTTAGAGAGAGAGGTTCTCTCCTCTCTCTTAGGATTAGGATTTAGGACTTCTCTTAGTTTTAGGAGTGACTCTCAATCCAAGTTCAATGTTCTTTTATTTCTTTTCTCATTTTTGTTTATGACTCTCTATGTTTAGATTGATTTTCTATTTAATATATTTTGAGGTTTTTCAGACTTATGATTGCTTTCTTTTATCTATATAAATAATTTGGATTTTTCCTTTTTGGCTTGGGTCAAGTAATTGGTAACACTTGAGCTGTCAAATAAAACAGTGATTGAAATTGGCAGATTCTGATTGCACTAGGATTGCTCTAAAGCTAGTCTCTCCACAAGAGTTGACTAGGACTTGAGAATCAAGCTAATCAGTCCACTTAACTTTCCTTTGATTAGTAAAGGTTAACAAAGTGGGATTAAAATCCAATTCTCATCACAATTGATAAGGATAGGACTTCCAGTTCTTCATATCTTGCCAAGAGATTTTATTAGTATTATTTTATTTTACTTGTCATATAACATATTCCCACCTTATTTCTTAAAAACCCAAATTTACAATCTCCATAACCAATAATAAGAACATACTTTCCTGCAATTCCTTGAGAAGACGACCCGAGGTTTAAATACTCGGTTATCAATTTTAAAGGGGTTTGTTACTTGTGACAACCAAAACGTTTATACGAAGGGATTTTTGTCGGTTTAGAGACTATATCTACTACGCGACTATTTTCATGAAATTCCTTACTGGCAAAAATCCCAATGTCAAAATGGCGCCGTTGCCGGGGAATTGCAAACGTGTGCCTTATTATTGGTTATTATAAATATTTGCTTTTTGATCTATTTTTATTTTTATTTTTATTTTTTCAGTTTTTCATAAATTAAGAGGTTATTGATTTTTATTTTAAAATTTTTATCTTATCTTATCTTATTTCAAAAGTCAAATTTCAAAATTCAAATTAAAATTTTTTTTTAAATTCAAATTTTAAAAAAATTTCAAATTTCAAATTTCAAAAAAATTCAAATTTTAAAAATTTAAAATTCAAATTTCAAAATTTAATTTTCAAATTCATAATTTAAATAACCTTTTAATTTCAATTTGTTTTTATTTTTTTATTTATTATTTTCTACTATGAACTCTCACCCCTTTGGCTATGAGTCTGGTTACAATAATGTTACAAGATGAAGAAATTACAATGAGAGCAGGCATCAAGGTTGGAACAATCAAAGATGGGAGGAGCCACAAGGATTTGATCAACCCTCATGGCAACAACCACCTCCAATGGACTATCAACAACCACCACCATATGCCTATGAACCCTTTCCTCAACATAACTTTGGACCACCACACTCACAAGCCTCTTTCCGCCATTCACCTCCATATGACCCTAACCCTCAACCACCATACCAACCACCTTATGAGCCATATGAACCATATATAGAACCACCCCAATTCCAACCCAATTACTCACAAGAACCACCACTTCAGTATTCATCATCTCCATATCCATCAATCCAAGAGCAATATGATCCTATTTATGAAAGCCAAGTGCATCAAGAGACAAAGGATCGTTTCAAGGAAACAGTAGATCGATTTCAAACAACCATTCGACAACTAGAGCAAGTAGTAATTCAATGGGTTTCTAGGCGCTCAAATACACAAGGATCAGCCAAAGCCCCATGTGAACAGTCTAACGAAGAGCGTAGCATGAAGGAGATACCAGAAACTCCAGTGGACAAGACAGAGAATGAATTCGTACTAGAACAAGTAGAAGAAGTGATGCGCATAAACTTGTTATGCTACGATTTAGGAAATTGCACGATCGGCAAAATTCCTTCCGGCAAGTGCACCGGTTATCGTCGTCAAGTAAAAACTCACAATAGAGTGAGGTCGAATCCCACAAGGATTGGTTGAGTGAGCAATTCGGATTAGAAGTGTGTTCTAGTTGAGCTGAATCAAGATTTGAGATGAGAATTGCGGAATGTAAAATTGGCGGGAAAAGTAAATGACAAGAAAATTAAATGGCTGAATCTTAAATTGCATGAATTAAAGAGCAGAATGTAAATTGCTGAAATTAAAAGGGAATGGGGGTGATTGCAAGAATTGAATTGCGGAATGTAAAGAGAAAGTGGAAATCAGAAATGGGGAATTCATTGGGTTTAGGAGATATTGAAATCTCCGAATCAAAACATGTAAATCTCTTCCTCAACCAATGCATTCATTGAATTTTGCTTGGCAATCTTATATGATTGGATCCCAATTCCTTGGCTCACCAATACTCTCTAAAAACAAACAAATTCCCAATCCCTTGGTTTAAATGTTCATAAGAAGAGATGATGCTTGATCACTGATTATACCACACAATTTCATGAACCACAATTTGGTAGGATTACATGTCACAATATCCATCCAAACACCAATCCAATCCACTGTGAGAAAGCTTCTCTAGCATGAATCCTCCATTCCTTTCCCAAGGCTCCGAAGGATTCCAAGTATGAGTAGTTTCTTTCCCAAGACAACTACTCAATGGAATTAGATCGAGAAGCTTTCTAACAAAATTCAAGAGAAAAGATTGAAGAAGAAGATAAACTATTATTGATTCATTGAATTACAATAGAGCTCCCTAACCCAATGAAAGGGGGTTTAGTGAATCATAGCTCTGAATTCAATTACAAAGAAAAGGAAAACTAGCTAAAAGTCAAAGTAAAAGTTCCCTCTAACTTAACTTCTATCCTATTTATACACTTTCTATATTGAGCTTCAGTTGTGCTTCTTGGGCTTTGAGGCCTCTCCTTGCTTTCCTTTTGCCTTGGGTTTATGATCCATAATCTTGATGAGGTTGTTGATCCAAATCCTGTAACATTTATTGAGCCAACTTAGTGATAATCAAATAATGACACATGACTCAATAAATTGAGATTTCAAACTCATCAATCCTTCAGGCCCAATCCCATAAACCATGATATTCAATTGGGTTTCATACCAAAGTAAGTTTAAGTTAATAATTGTGCTCAAAGACTAACTTAAATCACAATATTTTTGGCCCAGAAACCTTTTTCAAGAGTGGCGTTTAAGTTGTAGTTTAAGCTTAAACTGCAGCTTAAACGCCAGACACTTCCAGTGAGGCCATTTGTAGAAGCACGTTTAAGCTTCAGTTTAAGGTTAAACTGAAGCTTAAACGTGGAAATGGAAGAAGGTAGCCCTGGAAAGTCATGTAGTCGAACACGTTTAAGCTTCAGTTTAAGGTTAAACTGAAGCTTAAACGTGGAGATAGGGAAGGCAGCCCTGGAGGTCGAACACGTTTAACCTCCAGTTTGAGGTCAAACTGGAGGTTAAACGTGGAAAAGGGTGGAGGCATACTGGAGGTCGAACACGTTTAACCTCCAGTTTGAGGTCAAACTGGAGGTTAAACGTGGAAGCTTGGAATGGTGGCCCTGGAGGTGTCGAACACGTTTAACCTCCAGTTTGAGGTCAAACTGGAGGTTAAACGTGGAGATGGAGAGAGCAACCCTGGAGTAGAAAAGCTATCGAACACGTTTAAGCTCCAGTTTGAGTCAAACTGGAGCTTAAACGTGGAATGGCCCCTGGTACTCTTCCTGGTTCTGGCGTTTAACCTCCAGTTTGAGGTCAAACTGGAGGTTAAACGTGGAACTCCTCCCTGGGTGGCATACTCATTCTGGCGTTTAACCTCCAGTTTGAGGTCAAACTGGAGGTTAAACGTGGAATGCTCCTTAAGTGAGGCTTTTCATTCTGGCGTTTAACCTCCAGTTTGAGGTCAAACTGGAGGTTAAACTTCAATCCCAGCATTTCTTATCCTTCATGATTTTGGCGTTTAAGCTCCAGTTTAGGCTTAAACTGGAACTTAAACTCCACATGTGATATTCAAGCTTCCTTTATTGATTTTGTTGCTTCCTTGCCTAGCCTCTTCTTCCCTGAAATCATCCAAACAATTGCATCAAAGTCTTGCAAAATTTCATGAGAAATCTTTCATTCATAGCATTTAAGTAATAGAACTAAAACTCATGGAATTTGCATCAAAATCATATTGTTTGGATGGTTCATTACTTTGTTCTTCATTTAACCATTTTTGGTTACTTTAAGCTCAAGAAAATGCATAAAACAACTAAAACTAACAGAAAAATGCTAGTGAAACTAGCCTATGATGCCTTGGCATCAAGAAGCTGTCATTATTCAAGAAGAAGAGTTGGTTGAAGACTTAGAAGATGCAGAACCTCCATGGGAAAGTCCAGTCATAGAACCCCCTTTCAAGACGTTTGAAATTGATGCTGAGGAGGGTGTACAACCTCCAAAGCATATCACAGTTGAAGACTTGGAAGAGGTTGATCAAGAGATGGAGATTCATGAAGAAGAAGAAGCACAACCTCCCATGCCCTTGGAAAGCAATAAAGAGGAGATTGAATTGGAAGAGAGCTACCAAGAGGAAGAGGTTGAAATTGAAGAAGCTTGCAAAGAGGTGGTAATTATCAGAGAAGAGCACAAGGGAGTGGAGCTTGCAATTTCATTGAAAATACCTCCCCCTAAGTTGACATCATCCTTCACAACATTCAAGTGGGTAAATTTCATATCCCTTAGCTTTCTAATCCCACTTGAATATGGGCTACTGGAGACGGATGGTCAACTTAGAACTCTTTGTGGCATTAACAGTAAGAGGAAGATGGTCAGTGGTAAGAATTGTCCTGCAAGGTTCATCATGGTTGGAAGCTTTAAGATTAAATGCAAGGGTTGGTGTAAAGCTCAACGGAATGGGTCTAGGAAGTTTTTTGGCCGTTTACGTGAGAATTCAGAATGCTTGCCACCCGGATGGAACAATATTGCTCAACCAAAAGACGGTGGGTGCAAAGGCAATGTCTGGGTCCCCGGAGGTTACTAGAGATACAAACATTGGTGGAGATTCCTGGATGAATACAAGCATAAGCCACCATAACAGGAAGCTCATCAAATGTCCAACTTAAGGACTCTAACTAAAAGTGCTAGGTGGGAGACAACCCACCATGGTATGATCATTCCTTTTTCATTTTTTATTTAGTTTTATTTGCATTCAAGTTTTATTTTATTTTATTGAACCTGGAGTTTTGTATCACATTCATATTAACACTGCATTTTGCATCTTTTCAGACCAAAAAAAAAAAAAGAAAAGCGAGCACACGACGCGACCGCATAAGCGACGCGACCGCATAAGCGACGCGACCGCATAAGCGACGCGTCCGCGTCGCAAGGAGATGGGAGACAATATTAATATGAACAGAGAGTTTCGCAGGAGCAGCGCTGGAGGCATGCCAATGGCACAAATCACCCCATCCGACCGCGTCATATGGGAATAATGGCCTCACACGCGACCGCGTCACCCACGCGGCCGCGTGACCTGAAATCGGCGCAAAAAGGGTGTATGGCAGAAAGTTGAGCTGGAGTTGGGCTGGAGCCGTGCTAGTAGCACAAGCCCTGCCACGCGAACGCGTCACCCACGCGGCCGTGTCATATTGGAAATAAGGCCACCCGCGCGATCGCGTCGACCACACGACCGCGTCACCCTGGATTTTGGCAATATTGAGTTTTGAACAGAGAGTTGTGCGACCGCGAGGCTGCACTCGTGCCACTAGCACAAATCAAGTCACGCGATCGTGTGCCCCACGCGTCCGCGTCACCCAACCTTATCGCGCACCACGCGACCGCGTCGCCAGCGTCGCATAACCTATCCGGATTAGTGCCAATTTTCTTATATTTTCTTTTCTAATCCTAATTTCTTCCTTCTCTCTCCTTTCTCACTTTCTTTTTCTTCTTCTCATCCTTTTTTCCCTCTCATTCTATTTTATTTAATTTATTTGCATACTTTCATTCATTGCATTATTTTCATTGGTGTTAGAAATTTATTTGAGTCATTATTTTTATATATTTTTGGATTATTAAAATGGTTTGACAATTATATATTACTTTTTAAAGGGTTGCTTGCATGTTCAATTTAATACTTTCAAATAGCTTATTTACCATGCACGCTATGTGTTTGTGAAAACGCCCGTATGGCATTGTGCACTATTTTTAAGATTTCTTTTAATCTACTATTATAAATGCTTGTTTTTCACAAAACCCCTTTCATGTTTTTTTGATTAAATATAATTGTTATTACAAACATGTTGATAGTTTGAAAGACTTGGTAATCTAATTTGGACATTGAATACTTGATCTATGCTACTCATGCCTTTGCCAGCATGCCAATAAACACCTTGCATTCACTTGTCATCATATGCACTAGCTACTTTCCATTGATGACTTTTCACATGTACTCGCGAGCATTTGATAATGTCAGTATATCTTAATGTGCATTGATTACCACCTTTCCCGCTCTCTTCCTTGCTCTAACCCTTAGCTTTAAAAAGTCACTTTCTTTTTCCCTTTTCAGGATGGCCACCAAGAAGGGTAAAGAGAAAGCTACTCCCAAACTACCGGCAAGGAAAGGAACAAAAAGAGCCCCAGCTGAGGAACCACAACCCCTGTCCACTTGCAAATCTCAGCATGCACCGAGGACGGTACAATCTTTAAGTGTGGGGAGGTCGATACCGATCTCCATGGGTTAGTTACTCCTCTATCTCAACACCAATGATTTATTTTCCTTATTCATTGTTGCATTTGCGTGTTTGATTGCATATTTGTTTAATTTTTTTGCATATTTTACCACTTGGTTGAAGTAATATTTTCTTTTTCAAAGAAAATTTTTAGAGAATTTCACTAATTTGAATAAAATTTAATTTTACACTTGTTTGAAGAGATATTATACTGGAACATGGTTTAGAGCTTGAACACACAAAACCTGTGAGATTTTTGAGCCTATTTGAATTGGTTGCATTTTATCAACCAAAAATTTTGTTTTAGTGTGTATTTTTCTCTCTAAAATTGTGATTTTTGTCTTTCTTAATTCTATATTTCCATAATTTGATGTATGCATACACTTACATGATTGAGGCCTTTGTTTCACTGAGCTTACATACCCATATGGCCTTACCTTTCATTATCCTTTGCAAACCAATTTGAGCCTATTTTACCCCTTTGTTCTTTACTTTAGCACATCATTAACTCTAAGTGAAAAACAATAATGTCCTTAATTTGAGTCCTTAGTTAGCTTAGACTAGTGAGAGTGCTTATGATTTAAGTGTGGAAAATTGGGTTTGGAAATATTTGGTTTGAGAAATGAGTATGTTAGAATTTCCTAAAAATGTGAAAAAAATGTTTAGGACATGTTCATGCATTCAATAAATTAATCATATGCATTGAGAAAAATAAAAGAAAAAGAAAAAAATATATATATAAAAAAAAAGAGAGAGAGAAAGAAAAGAAAAAGTGCAAATAAGAGAAAGGGGACAAAATGCCCCAAAGTAAGTGGTGAAAGCAATGCATATGTATGGTACTTAGAATTAGAATGCATGAATAATGTAGAAAACATGGTTGATGGATAGTTAGAATTTGTATTGTGATTACATGGATTGTCTAAAGTTAGGTGGAAAGTTTAAGTTAATTAAGGATTCAGATTTTAGTCCACTTGACCAAATACAATCCTACCTTCACCCTAACCCTATTACAACCCTTAAAAGACCTCTTGATATGTGTATCTGTGCATTAAATTTATGTTGATTGTTAGATGAAGAGCAAGCCTTAGAAAGCAAGGTTAGTAAAGAATTGAGAGATCGAACCTTAAACACCTGAGTGATTAGAGTGTATACACTACCAGTAAGGGTTCGATGCTCAATTCCTTGTTCCCTACTTTCATAAGCTATTTTCTTCTACAAGTCTATTTGTGCTTTATTTTTATGATTTGAATTGGTGAAATCTAGTTCATATTTGTTCTTGAAAGATTTGTTTATTTTTTACCAAGTACGTAGAAACATCTTAGCATGTAGTTACATTCATAGGTTGCATTGCATACTCTCTATCATTCCTCTTCATCTTTATATTTTCTCTTGAGCTTAGCATGAGGACATGCTAATGTTTAAGTGTGGGGAGGTTGATAAACCTCTATTTCATGGTTTATCTTGTGCTCATTTGAGTGGTTTTTATCAACTCTTTACCCACTTATTCATACTATTTGCATGGTTTTACATTTGCCTTCCTAATTATGTGCTTTGATTGAAAACATGCTTCTTTGATCTTATATTTGCTTATTATTAATCCTCTCTTATCACCATTAGATGCCTTGATATGTGTGTTAAGTGTTTTCAGATATTATAGGGCAGGAATGACTTGGAGGATGGAAAGAAAGCATGCAAAAGTGGAAGGAATACAAGAAGATGAAGAAGTTGCTAAGCTATCCAGCCTGACCTCTTCACACTAAAACGGCTATAACTTTAGCTACAGAGGTCCAAACGATACGGTTCTAGTTGCGTTGGAAAGCTAACGTCTGGGGCTTCGATTTGATATATAATATGTTATAGTTTCTCTGACTCTAGACCATGCGACCGCATGATCCATGCGGCCGCGTCGCAGTGACAAAAATCCAGCGTGGTTGAATTCGAGACCAGCGAATTCTGGGCTATTTCTGACCCAGTTTGCGGCCCAGAAAACACAGATTAGAGGCTATAAAGTGGGGGAATACATCCATTCATAGGGGGCTTTCATATTCAGAATTTTAGGAGTAGATGTAGTTTTTAGAGAGAGAGGTTCTCTCCTCTCTCTTAGGATTAGGATTTAGGACTTCTCTTAGTTTTAGGAGTGACTGTCAATCCAGGTTCAATGTTCTTTTATTTCTTTTCATATTTTTGTTTATGACTCTCTATGTTTAGATTGATTTTCTATTTAATATATTTTGAGGTATTTCAGACTTATGATTGCTTTCTTTTATCTATATAAATAATTTGGATTTTTCCTTTTTGGCTTGGGTCAAGTAATTGGTAACACTTGAGCTGTCAAATAAAACAGTGGTTGAAATTGGCAGATTCTGATTGCACTAGGATTGCTCTAAAGCTAGTCTCTCCACAAGAGTTGACGAGGACTTGAGAATCAAGCTAATCAGTCCACTTAATTTTCCTTTGTTTAGTAAAGGTTAACAAAGTGGGATTAAAATCCAATTCTCATCACAATTGATAAGGATAGGACTTCCAGTTCTTCATATCTTGCCAAGAGATTTTATTAGTATTATTTTATTTTACTTGTCATATAACATATTCCCACCTTACTTCTTAAAACCCCAAATTTACAATCTCCATAACCAATAATAAGAACATACTTTCCAGCAATTCCTTGAGAAGACGACCCGAGGTTTAAATACTCGGTTATCAATTTTAAAGGGGTTTGTTACTTGTGACAACCAAAACGTTTGTACGAAGGGATTTCTGTCGGATTAGAGACTATATCTATAATGCGACTATTTTTATGAAATTCTTTACTAGCAAAATCCCAACGTCAGGGCTTCTCTTTTCTTCCACGTTAGTGCCCACGTTAGTGGAGCTAACGGGTTCGCTAACGTGGGTCTTCTTGCCCTTCGCTAACGTTAGTGGCGTTAACGTTCTCACTAACTTTCCAAGCTTTCCTTCCTTCCACTTTAATGGCCACGTTAGTGGTACTAACGTGGCTCTTCTCTGCTTCTTGTTACCTGAAATCAATGAAACAAAGTACATCAAAGTCTTGCTCTTAATCATGAGATCATGCATCATCCATTTTATCATTCAATTCATGCATAATTCTCATGAAATCATTCAAAATTCACAATGTTTGCTTGAATCATGGTGTGAATTCATTTTCATCCAAATACTTTTTTATTTCCTAAGAAAATGCATGAAACCAACCTAAAGCATACAAAAAATTGCTAGTAAAAGTTGCCATGATGCCCTGGCATCAATACATTTTAGTTTGAAAAGAAAAAAAATGATGAGAAAAACAAAAAGAAAAAAAATATATATATATATATATAGAAAAGAAAAAAAAAAGCAATAAAAAGGGGACAAAGTGCCCCAAAGTGAAGTTCAATAATAATCAATGCATATGTGTGGTGATGAAAAGGGGAATGCATGAGTGTGTGAAAAAGTGAAGAATGGATAGCTAGCTTTGTTTAGAATTGTATAGGTTGTCATAGGTTAGGTGGGAAGTTTAAATTAATAAAAAATTCAAATTTCAAGCTCACTTGACCATATGCATCCTACCTTGACCCTAGCCCATTACAACCTATGGGAAAGCCCTCATGATATTTGTATGGATGTATAATGAAAAACAAATCGTGGAAATCATGATTAAGGGAGAGTTGAGTGAATCAACCCCATACACTTGAGTGCCTAGAGCGGTTACACATCCGGTGAGGGTTCGATCGCTCAATTACATGTATCCACCTATAATCATCTTTTCTTGCAAGTTTGTAAAATCTTTCAATGATTCAATTCAATTGTAGGTTGATTTAATTTCTATTGCCTTAGCCCTTGTGCTTGTATATGTATTCTTGGAAATTGACTTGTTTTGACTAAGTGGATGCATTCATGTAGATAGATTGCATATAGATAAGTTGCATTTAGTTAGTTTGCATTGAATAAATGTTGATACCCCTTTGCTTCTTTCTTGATTTTAGCATGAGGACATGCTTAGTTTAAGTGTGAGGAGATTTGATAAATCCCAATTTTGTGGTTTATCCTGTGCTTATTTTAGGGGATTTTATCACCTTTTCCCACATTTATTCAATGAAATAGCATGGTTTTGTAATTCTCCCTTGATTTGTGCTTAAATGTGAAAACATGCTTTTTAGGCCCTTAAATTGGTGATTTTAACTCACCTTAATTCCATTCGATGCCTTCATGTGTTTGTTGAGTGATTTTAGGTTCATAAGGCAAATATTGGATGGAAGAAGTGAGGAGAAAAGCATGCAAAGTGGGAGAACTCATGAAGAAATGAAGGAACTGCAAAGCTGTCAAGTGTGACCTCTTCGCACTCAATTGACCATAACTTGAGCTACAGGGGTCCAAATGAGGCAGTTCTAGTTGCGTTGGAAAGCTAACATCTAGGGCTTCAAAAGGATATAAAATTTATCATAGTTGATTAACTTCTAGAGACGCGCACGTGCACTATACGTATGCGCGTCGATTGGTGCACGTAATTTACTAAAGCAACTCGTGGCCAGTGATTTATAGAGCATTTTGGGCCCAATCCAACTCATTTCTAATACTATTTCATGCAGAATTCAAGCTTGGGTAAGGAGGGAGCAATTGTTTGTAGTATAGCATCATGTAAGTTAGTTTCTAGAGAGAGAAGCTCCCTCTTCTCTCTAGAATTAGGGTTCCTAGGACAACTCTATCTTAGATCTAGGTTCAATTACATGTTTTCATCTTGTTTCTTTTATGATTTCTTACTTCTACTCTTTCTTTCTCATGGTTTGTAGTGTTAATTTTACTTTTATGCCTCTTTTATGTTCATGCACTCATGATGGATTTGGTTTACTTTTAATGAAATTTGATGTTGATATTTCTTTTATTGTTGAATTGAGTTGTGGATTTACTTTAATTGCAATTGGTAGTTGTTAGATTTTATCTTTCCTTGCAATTTACCATGCTTTCCTTTTGTGCCTTCCAAGTGTTTGACAAAATGCTTGGAAGGATGTTAGAGTAGATTTTGAGCATTCTTGGCTTGGATAGAGTAATTGGGTAATCTTGAGTCATGAAAACCCAACCTATGTTAGTGATCTAGAGTTGTTAGTTAATATTATTTTCATTGACTCTAATCTCTTGCTAATTTAATTAGTGAGTTAATTAGGACATTTGGGTTGATATTAGCTAGTCTTGTTAGACTTTTTCTCATGGAAGATAACCTATATCTTCTTCCATCGTTGGGGATGACGTAATAAGATAAATTCTTGTAAATTATTGTTATGATTAATGACTAGGATAGAAAGCCTATATTCTCAACCCTTGCCATGAATATCTCTCTTTATTAATTGCTTCCTTTAATTGCTCTCTTTACTTTCCATGTCATTTATTTTATTGTCCCTTTACCAAACCCCTTGCATTTTCATAGCCAATAATTGACCACTTCATTGCAATTCCTTGTGAGACGACCCAGAGTCTAAATACTTCGGTTAATTTTCATTGGGGTTTGTACATGTGACAAAACTAAATTTTAATTTGATTTGAGGATTGTCTAATGGTTTGGACTATACTAACAATGGAATTATTTTGTGGAATTCCAACCCGGTATAAATCCTTGTATTAGTCGACGCGTACGCGTGATGTACGCGTCCACGTGGGTTGCAGCTTGTGCGAGAAGCCCAACGCTCGCGCCAAACTTGCACAACTCTCTAGAAATTGTATGGAGGTCGCATCCCCTCATCGACGCGTATGCGTCCCTGCCCTTTTTTTTTTTTCGGAAAACTAAAAGCAGCTTAAACTCTCCCTAGCACTACCTACAACTCAAAACCAACCAAAAATGCAAAATCACAAAAATATTTTTGGCTTTTGAAGAGTTTCCAAGTACAAGCAGGGAAAACTTGCATCACAAGCAACTAGCAACCAAGTTATTAAAGCAACTATATGAAGAGGAAACTACCTACAATGGCAACTCAAATCACTTATTAATCAAATCTACAAGAGAGTGGAAAGAGTTTACCATGGTGGGGTGTCTCCCACCTAGCACTTTTGTTTTAAGTCCTTAAGTTGGACATTTGGGAAGCTCTTTATCAAGGTGGCTTGTGTTTGTACTCATCCTTAAATCTCCAAGGGTCTTTGCGCCTCAATTGGTTGTCAGAAATTCCAACAGTCTTCACCAAGCTTGGGTGAAGTTCAACCCAAGATATGAGTTTCCAAAGTTGGTCTTCAAAGTGTGATCTGAGATCCCATATCTTATTTTCGCACCCGTCCTCAAGTTGATTGTCATGGTTCATCCATCCAGGTGGTTGACACATAGAATTCTCCTTAGCACACCAAACATTCTTCTTAAACCCACACAAATTTTCATTCATCCAGTTATGGTGCCTACACCTTGAAGCTTCGACCTTAATGAGCCTAATGCCAAACTTCCAACCACCATACAACTCACTCTTACCACTAACTCCACAAAGAGCTCTAATTTGCCCATCCATTTCAATCAAGCAAGTGAAGCTTAAGGGTAGGAATTTTACCCACTTGAATGTTGTGTTAGATGGTGATTTAAGAAGGGGGACCTCCCCACACTTAGACAATGCGAGGTCTACTCCCTTAGGTTCTTCCTTAGTTGTTTCTACCTCTTGACAACTTCTTTTAATTTCTTCTCGCTTGTCAACTTCTTATAATTGCTTCTCATCATCAATCAAGTCAACTTTCGGAGGTTGTATGAAATCTACTTCAATATCAACTTCATATCCAATGGAAGATTCTTCAATGAGTTCACCAATATCATTTGGCGTTGAGTTGTCTTTAATAGCTTCAATTTCTTGTCCAATGGGTGGTGATTCAATAACATAAAATTCAATAACTCAAGAATTCCTAAGTTACCTTCCCAAGCCAAGAACATAAAATTCTACCCTAACATCCTTTCAAGCATTTTGACAAACACTTGGAAGGCATAAAAGGAAAGCATAGTAAATTGACAACAAGAATGAAATCTAACGACAACTTATTGCAAAAAATTAACAACAACAATAAAAAAAAGCACAATTAACATGAATTACCTCAAATTGCATTAAAAGAAAATAAAAGGAACAAGAGTAGATCACAACAAAGTATAGAAACAAAATAGAGGAAATTACAACAAAGGAATAGAAGAACAAGATTTAACAACAAAGAATTGAAAGGTAGAAGTAGATGAAAGCATGAATTAAAACCTAGATCTAAGCTTATTCACCTAAACCTAATCCTAATTCTAGAGAGAAGAAAGAGCTTCTCTCTCTAGAAACTAACTAAAGCATGAGCTAAACTAAACTATAAACTAAAATAAACTATGTGTAAAGTGATGGCATGATGCATTCCCCTTCAATCATTGGTCCTTTTAAGCATTTTGGCGCCAAAGTTGGTTCAGATTGGGCCCCACAACCCTGTGAATTCGCCAAGCAAGATTTCACTTAAAAATCACGTGCTAGCACCAACGCGTACGTGTACCGCACCCGTGCGCATTTGTTGCGCGTGCACGTGGATGAGTGCAACCAAATCTTTAGTTTTTCCATGTGTTCTCCGCTTTGCATTCTTTCCTCTTCACTCCTTTGATCCATTCCTAGCCTTTTCAATCTAAAATAACTAACAAACACATCAAGGCATCTAGTGGAATCAAAGGAAGATTAAAATTATCAAATTGAGGGTCTAAAAGCATGTTTTCACATTTAAGCACAAATTAAGGAAAAATCACAAAACCATTATATTTTATTGAATAAATGTGGGAAAAGGTTGATAAAATGCTCTAAATTCAACGCAAGATAAACCCTAAAAATGGGGTTTATCAAGCGCACACGCATATAGCATGCGTACGCGTCACAAGAGCAAATGTTGAAGGCCACGTGTACGTGTGGGTGACGCGTGCGCGTGGGTGTAAAAGCACCCCGTTCTCCAAATGAATGCTACGCTCTCCTGGAAGCGAATTTCTGCTCAAATTAACTTCATTCCAAGCCTATTTGAACTACAAGCAAGCAAGCCCACTCATATCACTCAATGAAGACTACAAGGATCATCTAGAATAGTTTATTTTCATTTAATTGTAACTTGTTTTCAATTTCATTTCAATTTGTAATTTAGGGAAACCTATATAAAGGCTTTCATTTTACATTCTAGAGAGACTTTTACGGACAGTAGGAGTACGAGTAGAATAGAAGGCTGGATGATTAGAGACTCCAGAGCTCTCTTGGAGGATTAGAGACTCTAGAGAGCTTAGTATAGAATTTACCTTTTCTACCCATTTTACTTTCTGCATTTTCTTCCTAGTCTGTACTGAATTCAGTTTTATTTCAATGCCATTTTCAATTCTAGCCTCTGATGCAAATTTACATTTTTGATCATATTGCTTACAATTCACTTTCATGTAATTTTAATCTTCTCCAATTGTTCTGAGAGCTATGATTCACTGAACCCCAAATCATTAGGGGGAAGAGCTCTGTTATGATTCACATGATTTAGTGAACTTCTTCTTCTTCTCAATTCATTTGTGTAGCTATAGGATATCTTCTGTTTTTATTGAGATTAATTCACTCTGGAAGGGGGCTTAAATCTGCTAAATGCTTGTGTGAGCCTCGGAAGGGGAATCATGAGCATTAGGACTGAGGCTCTATCATTTACTATTCTCATGATCAACACCATATGGGAGGAATTGAGATCCTGAGAGTTAGTGTGGCTTATGAATGAGAGATATGTACTTAACCTCTTCTCATGAAAATTAGATCAAGGAATTGGCAAGATTGATTGTGATTAGAGAGATTAGATTGCCAAGGAATTTGGATCTAATCAATTTCAATCTGCCATAGATCTACTCATATGATTGAGAAAGGAGTTGAGACCCATTTGATTCATTGTGGATTATGATATCTCCAATCCCTAGTGAATTTTTCTTTCTGTTAATTGTCCTTGAGTTCATTTAATTGCTTGGATTTACTGCTTCCTTTAATTTTCCTGCACCCAAAGCCCTTTACGTTTGATGCAATTTACTTTTCTTGCCATTTAAGTTTCTGCCATTTACTTTCAGCACCTTAAATTCCTTGCAATTCATATTCTGTCAAATTAATTCTATCTCAAATCACCACTGTCAGCTTAACTAGACATATCATCCCACTAAAGTTGCTTGATCCATCAATTCTTGTGGGATCGACCTCACTCCGGTGAGTTTTACTACTTGATGCGACCCAGTACACTTGCCGGTTAGTTTGTGCGGAATTCAATTTTTCCTCATAAAGTTTTTGGCGCCGTTGCTAGGGATTGATATAGACCAACAATGATTAAGTGGGTGATAAGTCTAGATTAAGCATTTGCTTTGTTTTTGTCATTTGAGTACTTTCTGCTGATACTAAGTTGTTTATATTTTTGCCTTACTAAGAAATTCTCATCTGTGACATGAATTTCAATTTTCATTGGTGATTCGGTTTTACAAAATTTAAATGGAGTTCAACTCATCTTTTGATCAAACAAATTTCATGGGATATTCCCACCATCACCAAATGACTATTCTAATGGTGGCTGAGAATATTCCCAAGAAATGACAGATTATGCAATCCAACCAGTGGGGATATGCTCCAGGACCACAAAATGTTGAAGACAATTTCATGAGATATTGCCCACCACCACAAGATGATTTATGTCATTATCCTCATGGTGGCTGGAAATATCAACAAGGAATGAGGGAGTATGAACAATCAAGTGAAATGAGCTACCTCCCAGAGCCACAAAGTGACTCATATTGTTATGACACTGATACAAATTATGGCTAGGAAGGGATTTCAATGCTTCATATTCTAATCATCCAGAGACATCATCAATTGATTATGCTTTCAATACATTCAAGCAAGATTGCTCCCCAGTACCACAAAATGATCCATACATTGATGAATACAACAATTACTCATGTTGTGAGTGGAAAGATCAAAACCAAATAGCATTCAATAGTCCATACTCTACCTATCAAGAGCCATCATCACTTGAGAGTACCTTTAATGCATTCATGCAAAATTCTCCAACCCCACCTCCCAGTTTTTCATTTGAAGATTCTTCATCACTTGACTACCTCTCAACACAAAATTCTTTCCAAAACTCACAACCCACATAAACCTCTCTGAACCAAAGGCTCTCAAAGCTTGAGTCCATGCTCGACAGATGTGAGGAGGAGACAAAGAAATCCTGGAAAGAACAAGAAAACTCCTTCAAAAACATGGAAGTGCTGGTAGACCAAATGTTGAGTGTAAAGGAGGAAGTAGAAGAGCAAGATGAAGAAACTCCTGTACCAAGTGACACCCCATCTCCTGATTTTTCATGTCAGAATTTTTCATCACTTGAGTATACCTCAACACAAAGTCCCTTCCAAGATCCATACAACTCATTTCAACATCCACGAAATTCACAAAACTCATTCCATACATCCCAAAACAACTTCATCACAACACATCTATATCTCCTTCAAAAGTCTAGAGATTTATTGGAAAGACAAGAATAATCCTAGATAGAAGAAGAAATCTTCTTCAAGAAGATGGATGGACACTTAGAGAAAATGAGGAGAAACTTAGGATTGCCAACCATTGAGGATGAAGACCAATTTGTGAGTGAGGAAGTGGAAGAAAAGGTCCTTGTGTCAAGTGAAATCTCAATGGACAAGGTGGTAGTGGAGATATATGAGCCTCACATCCACTGAGGCTAATTGAGGTGACAGAGGAACATGAAGACTCACTCCCAAAGGACTTAATGAAACATCATACAGAAGAAAGGGAGGAAGCCAATCAAGGAAGTTCACACTCAATTGAAGCAAAGAGATACATTGAAGAAGGGTTCATTGAACCACCAATTCAAGAGGCTTTTGATAGAGGACACTCCAACCATCACACAACACCCAAGTCTTGATATCCAAGAAGTGAAGGCAAACAACAACAACACCGAGAAGAGGATTGTGACCAAGCCACAATTTTTCATATCCATGAAGAAGAAAAGGTCAACTACAAGCAATCCAACCCCTAATCTAGCAAGCAAGTTCAATCAAGGAAATAACAAAAGGAAGCTTGCTGAGAGGAGACCAAGAAAGGGGGCACTGACTGGCTCTTCTTTTCCCATGAGGTCATTCCTCGTAACAAACTGGAAGAAGAAGAAGAAAGTCATGAGCAGCATGTCAAGCTAATGACATTAAAAGAGCGCTTGTTGGGAGGCAATGATGAGTGCATATTTGATGATGTATTTTTACTCAATTTGGATGGATTCTAGCACATGAACTCAAACTTAAGCACCAAAATAGCATACTTTTATGTTTTGTCCCCAATTTGATCATAAATGTGAAAACATGCAATTTTGTGCTTGAAATGAGCAATTTAATTCCACTTTTATTTCATTTAATGACATGACAGGTTTGTTGAGTGATTTTAGGCCTTTGAGGCAAGAATGGATAGCCAAAAGTTGAAGAAAGCATGTACAAGGGAGAAAACCTGAAGAAAACAAGGAAAAGCACACACAGCAAAGTGTGTGTGCGCACAAGTAAGCGTGCGTGCACACAAGAAGGAATTTCCATGTGTGCGTCCGCACGACCATCTGTGCGTATGCACAGGTCAATTTTCAGCCAAGTGTGCGTACGCACAGGACCCAACACGTGATTTCATTAATGAAACACGTGCAGCGCATTTTCTGAGGCCTCCTGGACCATTTTGGAAGGCTTGGAGGCTGAATTGGAATGCTATATGAAGGGGAGTTCAACACATGCATAGAGAGCTCACTTAGATAGTTTTAGGGAGTAATTAGGAGTAGGAGTAGGAGTAGTATAGCATTACTTTCTTAGGGTTTTATTTCAATTTCCATTATAGCATTTTATAGCAAGCTTTGATCTTTGATTTTGCTTCTTTAATTGTAAGTACTCTCAATTTCCTCTTTAATTACATTGTCTTTATTTAATTTCCTTTGGTTCAAGTTACATTGTTCATATTTGCAATTTTGAGTTTCTTGAAGATTTGATCAATGAATTTTATGTTTCATGCTTCCTTTATGCTTGATTGTTTGTATATATTCAGTTTTGTTGATAGTTGGTTATAGTTTTCCATTTTACTTTGCTATTTTCCATGTTTTACTTTTATGCACACAAGGTGTTTGTGAAAATGCCAACTTTAGATTTTGAGTAGATTTTCCCACCTTGGCTTGTGGTTTGAGTTTCTAGGATACTAGAATCATAATGTCCGACATTTAGTGGTAATTCTTGGGTAGTTAGTTGACTCTTGTTTCCATTGACGCTAGCCTTTTATCAACTAGTTTGGTAAGTTGGTTAGGACTTATGGATTAAAATCAATTATGCTTGCTTTACTTACTCCTCGATGCTTGGGGTTAACTAGGCGAGATTGACTCATCATAATTATCATAGTTGTGGTTATGGCAATGATAGGATTCTTAGACTCTCATTCCCAAGTCAAGGCTTTCCATGCATTTATAGCATTTTCACTAGTTTTGATCTCATTCCCTTTTTACTTGCATGAATTACAATTTTGATAATCTCTTTGTTCTTTTATTACTTAGTTCTTTTAATATTTTGTTCTTTGATTACAAAATCCTTTTTTGCCTCCACAACCTGAAGAGTGACACTTCCAATTGTATCCTAGGGAAGAACGACCCGAAGTTGAAGTACTCTTGATCTCGGTTAATTAGTGATTTGAAAATTAAACTTTGATTGAGGATTGTGTGTTGGTCTAGGCTATACTTGCAACGAACATATTCTATTTGGAGAAATTCTAGGTCGACAATAGTCTTTACATCAAGTTTTTGGTGCCATTGCCGGGGAGAAAATTGAGTGCTATCTTTTGGTTGTTGTGAATATGTCCATAGTGTAAATAGCTTACTATTTGGTTATTTGGTTGTTTTTGTTAATATTTAAGTTCTTGTTTTTAATGTTTACTTATGTCTTTTGCTTTTATTTTCTACTTTCTCTATGAGTTATCACCCTTGTTTCTTCGAGATTAGTTGTGACTGTTTTGTAGGGTATAATGACTTCAAATTGGGATTGTATCAAGGAGTGGGAGAAGCGATGGAGGGAGGAGGAACTTCCCCATATTATGACGAGCCAAACCCTCCCCCAAACCCTCTCCAATGTGCATACCAAATCCAAGAATATGAGAGATAATCCATACACAACCCTCAACCACCATACCTTCAAGCACCACCCTATACACCTCCATGGAATCAAAATGTCTAAACATCTTGCTACCAACATTATAAACCATCACCCCCTTATACACCACCTCAATACCCTCATCCACATGACACACCTTCCAACTATACAACCTTTCTCCCAACCTTTGAACCTTCTCTTTTATCAAATTGTGAAGTTTTCTAACCCTTGCCCCAAGAAGAACAAGACCTTCAAGTATTCTTCCAAGAGCAAGAAGGGTTCTGAAGGACACAAGGGGATTTCATGGCTACCACAGCCGAGGTGGTGAACCGCTTAGCCTCACTATGCTCAAGCAATCAAAATTTCCCTTGAGGAATGTGGAGGAGCAACGAAGGACTGTAGAGAAGAGGAAAACATGGAGCCTCAAGGGAAAGAAGAAGAGCTAGGACAAGAATTGCAACATGAGGAGGAAGGTAGAGCTAGTGAACCGGAATAGGTAAATGGAGAGTTGAGGGAATTTGATCAAGACGTGGATTGCATCAACAATGAATTTTTGTCCACCTTGGTCAAGCCCCTCAATGATCTAGAAGAACCCTTCTCGCTTGAGTATGAGAGAGATAGGGAAGAGCTTGAAAAGAGTGGTGAGAAAGAGGTGATCATCCAAGAAGTATGAGCTTTCATACAAGAGTTTACAAGAGTGACTCCAACCCAAGGGCAATTTGAGTGGGTAACAATATCTTCAATAAGCTTCATAGACCCATGCAAACATGCTCTCTTGGAAATGGATCACCAACTTAAGGTGCTTCTTGGGGTGTTAAATGGTGGAGGAATGGGTGTTGGTTGTCAAAGGAATCCAATGCATAAATGGTGCAAGGTCCAATTTGGAGGAGTCCAATATTCAAATGGGTGCTTCAAGGGTGCTTGGAGAGGTTGTTCATCGAAGGGCACAGATGATTGTCAACAAGAGGATGATAGAGAAACCAAAGTGTGGGATTCGGGCAGACACCTCTACAACCAACAATTTTGGATCCCAATTTATTGCTTGAGGTTGTTTAAGAGCATGATGTACTTTGTGTGGGATCCCGGAGGATTTTTGAAGAGCAAGCATGGTTGGCAACTCAAGGATGGATGGAAGCACAAGCCTCATTGATGTGAGCTTCAACCAAAAGTCCAACTTGAGGGCTTTAAACCAAAGTGCTAAGTGGGAGACACCCCACCTTGGTAATATCCTTTCAACTCTTCTTTCTTTTAGTTTGTTTATTGAATTTTGCCTCTTTAATTAGCTTAGTTTGATTGCACTCTAGGTTTAAATTAGTTGCATTTTATGTTTGATCATGTGTTTTTGAAGAATGATGTGTTTTGGACTTGAAAAACTTTAATTGATATCATGGTTGGTGCCATAGAGGCTTTAAAAATGATACAGAAACAGAGTTCTATGCATGCACACAGCCTCGTGCGTACACACACTTCCCCTATTTTTCACCCTCTGTGCGTGTGCACAGATGTGTGCGCACGCACACCTGTTTTCACACGCTCTGTTCGCAGCGCTAGCAGCGCTTGTGCACGTACACCAACCACATTTTCATTCTGTGCGTATGTACACTCGCTCGTGCGTACGCACACATAATCATTTTGCAAAAAAATGATGTTCTGTGCGTGCGCGCAGCATCGTGTGCACGCACACGTCTTGAGACCCTCTTTGCCAGCAGCGCTCGCACGTCTTGTGCGTATGAACGCCCCAAAATTTTGCTGTTGTGCGTACGCACACGTCTTTGTGCGTACGCACGGGTCGCGTTCTGGGCAGTAATTTGAAAGCTGCCCTGTTGTGCCAGCCCCACCCCCTTTCTTCTTTCCTTCTTTCTTCTACCACCACTCAACCCAGCCCAACCCTTCTTCCGGCGACCACCACCGTCGCCGCCGCTGGAACCGCCACCACCACCGTCTCTCTCCCTCTCTTTCTTCTCTTTTCTTCTTCTTCTTCTCCTTCCTCTTTCTCTTATTTCTTCTTCCTTCTTTCTTTTTCTTCTCTTTTTCTTCTCTTCTCCGGCGAAGCTCCGCCGCCGTGAGCCTCACAGTGGCTAACACAAGTGCCACTATTGCCTATCCCTCTCTTTTCTATCCTTCATCTTTCTAATTTTTTTATTTTAATCTTCTTGATTATATTTAGTTGCTTGCTTAATTTTTATCTTCTTTAATTAATTTTGGTTATTTAGTTTAAGTTAGCTTAATTATGTATTTGTTCGCTGCATTGCAAGTGTTTAATTTTTCATTTATGAATTGTTGATGTTTGAGTTTTTGCTTAACTTTGATGCATATGTGCACTGTACTCTATGTGTATGACATAATGCCTGAATGAACTTTCTGGTTAATTCATATGTTGTCATGACCATATGGATTAGACTATATCCTTGTTTGGCATTCTACTTAAGAATTGTGCACTTTTGAATGATTATGATATTATTTTGGGGATTGGAATTTCAATAATATACTTATTCATTGTCTTAAGTTACTAGCACCAAATTGATTTAGAAATTGACTTTTTGTCACTTGTTTTGTGCAATTTTTAACAAGTGCATATTGATTAAAGTGAATTGAATTGAATTGCACTTTTGAATGATTATGATATTATTTTGCGGATTGAAATTTCAATAATGTACTTATTCATTGTCTTAAGTTACTAGCACTAAATTGATTTAGAAATTGACTTTTTGTCTCTTGTTTGGTGCAATTTTTAACAAATGCATATTGATTTAAGTGAATTGAATTGAATTGCTTGTTCATCATGGTTTTTAAGTCAATATAATCACATTATAAGGTATTTGCTCCTTGTTAATGCTTCACATTTGTTTGAGTTGACTTAACTTGACTCTATCAAGTTTGTCACTTTTTGTAACAAACACCTTAACCATGTGATCATTTGATTTTTCCTAAGGATGAATAAGTAATTTTCTTTTCTTCATTACATTGGTTATTGTTTGTTGTGCTATTCTATATCAATCTTGCTCTTTCACTTGCACAACTTCAATATCCAATAATTCCTATATTCAATTCACTCTTGATGTAGTGCCTAAGTTTGCTTGTACTTAATTGATGCTCATCTCTTAGTTGGATCTTAGGCCATTTAGTTGAGGAACTCTTTCTTACTTTTTGATTGTGTGGATGCCATTTTAACTGGCACATGGGTCAAATTTTTATCATACCACACAACTATGAAAAATTCCTCAACTAGATGCTTATGTACTCTCTCCTTTACCCTTATATGCTACTTGCCCTATGATTCCTAGTTATAGTTTATCCATTCTTTTTTAGGATGAGACATGAAGGCAAGGAGCCGGGAGAGAAGAAGGATACCAAGGATGGAGACGCCAAGAATGCTTTGGACTTGGAAATCCCTCACAACCCAAGCCCCCGCATCCACCAACCGAAGGTGGAGCTCCTGAGAGACATTCCCCCCGGATTGTGTTCATGCACAGAGGACCGTGCAAGGCTTAAGCGCGGGGGAGGATTCGTCATTTTGGGGCGTAAACTTTCTTTTCCGAACACTTTGAACTTTATTGTTGTTTTCTTTTATTATGTTCTTGTATATATTTGGAGTGTTTTTAACTGTGCATTGCATTTTCTTCTAGCGTATATATCGTAGCTTATGCATAGTTTATTTTTAACTATTGCATGTTGCATTTTTGGATCTTTTGCATGGTATATATTTTATAGATAGGAGTTGTAATTGGATAATGTGAATAGTATAGCACCTAGTTCAATCTTGATCCTAATTGTTCATGTTAATTTTTGGCTTGTGGAAAATTAGGAAGAGAACTAGGAAAATTTTGAAAAATTTGCATCCATCACAACATACATACATATAGGAAATAATTTTGGTGAAAAACAACAAGGATTTTCAAGAATTTATTTTCAAGGGCACTCTATTGAATTGATTTGAAAATTATTTTCAAACTTGCTTGAATGATTATTTTGGAACATAGAAGAGTAAAGAACAAATACCTTGCGAGTTTTTGGGCTATAATGAGTGGTTACACATTTTAACCACTAATTTTGTTCATTGTGTGTTATATCTCTTCTATGATTGTAATCTTGGTTTTGCTTGATTCTTTATTTCCAATGATTGATGTTTTGAATTGTATTGAGAATGATTGAGGCCATTTTCGAATTAAACTCACTCACCCATATGGACTTACCCTTGCATCTACCATTGTTAACCCCTTATGAGCCTTACTTACCCCATTGTTTTAACATTACCACATCACAACCTTAAGCGAAAAATTAAAATTTACCTTGGATTGTATCCTTGATTGGCTTAGGTTGAGGAGTGTGTTACATTTAAGTGTGGGGAAATCTTTGGGAGGAACTTTGGTAGAAAAGAAAAGAAAATAAAAAAAAATATATACATATATATATATATATATATATATATATATATAAATTTTGGGTATGGATTGAAAGAAAAATTTTGAAAATGGGTGCACATTCATGTATCAATTCGCTTTAACCATATGCATTTGTCATAGAAAAAGAAAAAGAATTAGAAAAAGACAAAAAAATGAACGAAATGAGAAAGAGCATACATGAATGTGTGGAAAAAGTGAGAATAGGAAGGTTAGGTTGCATATTTTTGTTATTGGATTGATAAAGGTTGAGTTGGATACGTAAACTAATCGAGGATTCAATTATATTAGTCCACATAGCCATATCTATCCCACCTTGACCCTAACCCCATTACAACCTTAATAAGTCCTCATCATAATTGCATTCATGCATCACATGTTTGTTGATTGTTAGATGAAAAGCAAATCCCTGAAAGCATGATTAGAGGAGACTTGAGTGAATTTACCCTAGACACTGATGAGAGGAGTATTGTGTGGTATAGAATTTCACAATTGAAATCTCGTTGCAAGTATAGTTTCTAAACCAACACCAATCCTTTCGTACAAAAATTTTGGTTGTCACAAGTAACAAACTCCTAAATTTATAAACCGAAGTATTGAACCTAGGGTCGTTCTCCCTAGGAATTGCAATGAAGCATCTTGTTATTGGTTATAAGGTATGTTTGGGGTTTTTGAGTTAAGGAACAAGGAATGTAAATTGCAAGAGAAATAAACTAACAACTAGAAAAGCTCTTGACAAGGAATGAGAATTAGAAGTCCTATCCTAGTTATCCTCCTCAATTGTGACCACAATTGTCCATTGCTACCACTTAGTTAACCTCTAACCATGGAGGAAAGTCAAGTGGATGAATTAACTTGATTCCACAAGTCCTAGCCAACTCCCAAGGGAAAGACTAGCTTTAGTGGTATCCAAATCAATTAGCAACTTCTAATTGTCAATCAACAAAGGAATTAGATAACTCAAGCGTCACTAATTACTCCACCTAGGCCAAGAGGAACAAAAACCTATACTAAAATCCCACCAAGCATTTTAACAAACACTTGGAAGGCATAAAAGGAAAGTAAAGTAAATTGGCAACAACAATGAAATCTAACAACAATTATTGCAAGGAATTAAGAACAACAATCAAAAGAAACATAATTATCATGAATTACCTCAAATTGAATTGAAAGAAAATAGAATGAACAAAAAGTAGATCTACAAACAAAGTAGAAGAAATTATAACAAACAATAGAAGAATGATGAATGTAACAACAAAGAATTAAGAGGAAGAAGTAGAAGAGAGCATGAATTAAAACCTAGATCTAAGAACTAAACCTAATCCTAATCATAATCTTAGAGAGAAGTGAGAGCTTCTCTCTCTAAAACTAAACTAAAACTAGCCTAATGTGTTTATGTGAGTCTACATGATGCCTTCCCCTTCATTCCTTGGTCTATTTAGCCTTTTCCCGCTAAAAACATAGCTCCAAATGGGGCCAAAAAACCTCCAAAATTGCCAGGCACGAATTCCTCTTTAAAAATCATGTGCGGCCTTCGGCGCGTATGCGTACAGTGCGCGCACGCACCCCTGGGATATTTCGCAATCCGTGTGCAGGTGCATAGTGTGCGCACGCGCCCATGGACTTTTTCAAATCATTGGCTTTTCATGATTTCTCCACTTTGTATGCTTTCCTTTCACTCCTTTGATCCTTTCCTAGCCCTTTTCAACCTGAAATCACTAGCAAACACATCAAGGCATCTAGTGGAATCAAAGGAAGATTAAAACTATCAAATTAAAGGTCCAAAAAGTATATTTTCACATCTAAGCACAAATAAGGGGACAATCACAAAATCATGCTATTTCATTGAATAAATATGAGGAAAGGTTATCAAAATGCCCTAAATTCAACCCAAGATAAACCCTACAAAAGGGGTTTATCAGACACCAAGTGATTAGAGTGTATACACACCTAGTGAGGGTTCAATTACTCAACTCTATGTTTCCAAACCTTTTATCATGTATTCTTGCAAGTTGCTTCATTTTGACGAGTTAAATCAATTCTTTAGATTTTGGTTCCATTGGATTAGTTCCTTGATTTGCTCTATTTGTCTATACTTGCTTGGGAATTTGATTGTTTATTTTTACCAATTTCATATAGACACTATAGATAGATATATAGGTATAGATAATATATACATACTTGCATGCATATAGGTAGTTGCATTTAATAAGTTGATTACCCCTTTTGATCATTGTCCTTGTTGGTTTAGCATGAGGACATGCTATTGTTTAAGTGTGGGGGAATTGATGAGTCCATATTTTATGATGTATTTTGACTCAATTCGAATGGATTTTAGCACATGAACTCACACTTAAGTACCAAAATAGCATACTTTTATGTTTTGTCCCCAATTTGATTCTAAATGTGAAAACATGTAATTTTGTGCTTGAAATGAGCAATTTAACTCCACTTTTATTCCATTTGATGCCATGACAGGTTTATTGAGTGATTTCAGGCCTTTGAGGCAAGAATGAATAGCCAAAAGTGGAAGAAAGCATGTACAAAGGAGAAAACATGAAGAAAACAAGAAAAAGCACACACAGCGAAGTGTGCGTGCGCACAAGTAAGCGTGCGTACGCACAAGAAGGAATTTTCATGTGTGCGTGCGCACGACCACCTGTGCATACGCATAGGTCAATTTTCAGCCAAGTGTGCGTACAGCACACCTGTCCGTACGCACAGGACCCAACACATGATTTCATTAATGAAACACATGCAGTGCGTTTTCTGAGGCCTCTTGGCCCATTTTGGAAGGCTTGGAGGCAGAATTGGAATGCTATATGAAGGGGAATTCAACACATGCATAGAGAGCTCACTTAGATAGTTTTATGGATTAATTAGGAGTAGGAGTAGGAATAGTGTAGCATTACTTTCTTAGTGTTTCATTTCAATTTTCATTGTAGCATTGCAAGCTTTGATCTGTGATTTTGCTTCTTTAATTGTAAGTACTCTCAATTTCCTCTTTAATTACACTGTCTTTATTTAATTTCCTTTGGTTCAAGTTACATTGTTCATATTTACAATTTTGAGTTTCTTGAAGATTTGATCAATGAATTTTATGTTTCATGCTTCCTTTTTGCTTGATTGTTTGTCTATATTCGGTTTTGTTGATAGTTGGTTATAATTTTCCATTTTACTTTGCTATTTTCCATGTTTTTCTTTTATGCACACAAGGTGTTTGTGAAAATGCCAACTTTAGATTTTGAGTAGATTTTCCCACCTTGGCTTGTGGTTTGAGTTCCTAGGATACTAGAATCATAATGTCCGACATTTAGTGGTAATTCTTGGGTAGTTAGTTGACTCTTGTTTTGCATTGACGCTAGCCTTTTATCAACTAGTTTGGTAAGTTGGTTAGGACTTATGGATTAAAATCAATTATGCTTGCTTGACTTACTCCTTGATGTTTGGGGTTAACTAGGCGAGATCGACTCATCATAATTACTATAGTTGTAGTTATGGCAATGATAGGATTCTTAGACTCTCATTCCCGAGTCAAGGCTTTCTTTGCATTTATAGCATTTCACTAGTTTTGATCTCATTCCCTTTTTACTTGCATGAATTACAATTTTGATCATCTCTTGGTTCTTTTATTACTTACTTCTTTTAATATTTTGTTCTTTGATTACAAAATCCCTTTTTGCCTCTACAACCTAAAGAGTGACACTTCCAATTGCATCCTAGGGAAGAACGTCCCGAGGTTGAAGTACTCTTGATCTCAGTTAATTAGTGATTTGAAAATTAAACTTTGATTGAGTATTGTGTGTTGTTCTAGGCTATACTTGCAACAAACATATTCTATTTTGAGAAATTCCAGATCGACAATAGTCTTCACATTAGGCAACCCAACCAAAGGTAGCTATCTTTTCCTTTACTGTTTCAATAAGAAAGTTCAGTAGATTTCTCTGCATTGCAAGGAGCTAAGTTTAGTGTGACACACCAAAAAAATTTAGGGGTGAATGTGTAATTCTAAGTTTGGTGTTCCACCACAGATTTCATTAAGATCACACTACACCCTCAGCATGACTAGTTATCAGCTCCAAACAATTAGAGAAATTGCTCAACAATTATTTAGTTTCTAGTTCTTAGTTTGTTTTCTAGTTCCTGGTTTGTTATCAGGTTCATAGTTGTTTTCTAGTTCATAGTTTACGTTCTTAATAAAAGTACTTGATGTTTCTTGCATGTATTTAATCTGTTGCATATAGAAGTAGGCAAGGAACTAAGTTTGGTGTTTCCACACCAACTTAAGTTCATAAAATCAGAAGCATACATGCATGTTAATCATTTTTTAAGTACTTAGGGAACAAGCAACTTTCAATATCTCTTGCAGGAAGACACTCAATCTTTTGGAAGGAATAGACACCATCATCCAAAGAGAGGAAGAAGGGCACAAACACTAAGGATGGTGATGACAAGGAGAAAACAAGTGGACTCCAAGAGGTTGTATTGTTACTTTACTGTCTTTAAGCTTAAATGTGTTAATTAGAAGTACAATTATGCCCCTATTGATTAGTGTCCCGTTAGTCATAAGTCATTTGCTGTTTGTTTGTTTTCAAGCTTGCTAGTCTAAGTGCTTTCATAATCTCATCTTACTTGAGTTGTCTGATGGGCGCGGAATACCGTCGGTAAGGAATTTCACAAGATTTCCGCGTTGCAGGTATAGCCCTCAACCGACAAATAATCCGCGAATCAAATTTCGAAGGAATTGGTTGTCACAAGTTCAACCCCAACAAAAGTAACCGAAGTATTCAAACCTCGGGTCGTCTCACATGGAATGGGCAAACATGTGCATCAACATTGGTTAGAATTCCAGGGTTGTAAGTCATATGCAAGAAATTAAACTAAGAATCCTACCAAGCAAGTAATCTTGAAGTGCAAGAAACTAATTCAAATAACTAAAGCAAGATGTGGCAATTCCAAACTAATAAGATAACATAAGAGATAATTCTACTCTAAAACCAAATAAATAACTATAACTAAGACAAAGCAATTAGGAATTTTGGGTTTTCAATTATGAATCATAAAAGCAACTCTTGGCTAGACATGGGAATTGGGGTCACTATCCTTCTCTAATAACCATATCTTGACAATTATGAGGAACCAAACTCATTCAGTTTACTTCTATACTTGAAGTATATTAAATGGTTTAGTCAACGTCAACCCATAAGGCCCAACCTAGCTACTAATTGACTTAGTAGTAGGCTAGTGTCAATGGTTATCAAATTGACCACTAAGGATTCCCAAATCATCAAATCCATTAGACCCAATGACTCAAGTTTACCCAATTTCCTTAGCCTAGGCCAAGAGTAAAGAGAACTACTCCATAATCAAAGGAAACATTTCATCAAACACATGGTAAGCATTACTAAAAGACATATTCAAATTGCAACTAAATTGAAATTAACAAGTACCCACTAACAATTATCAACACATAATCATTCAAACAACACAATTAACCATGGAAATTATCAATGTAACATTAACAATTCAAGATTCACAAGATTCATGAAATGGATATAAAATGACAATTGATAAGAAAACATAAAGCTAACACAAGATCTAAACAAAATTATACTAAGGAATTCAAATTAAGCAATCAAAACTAGTAATCAACAAGATCCAATTCAGAATTCACCAAGGGAAGATCAAACAAACTAGATCTAGAAAGGAACAAGGGGTTCCCTCTCTAGAAGAATAAGAAAAAAAACTAGCTAAAAATTATGTCTAAGTGTGAATGAATGATCCCCCCTTTCCCCCTAGCATCCTTGGGTCTTTTCCATGTAGAACCAGCTTGAATTTGGGCCTCTTAAGCCTCAGAAATCGCGAGGCACGATTTTCTTTAATGAGGTCACGTATAGCTTGTCGTGCGTACGCGCCATGCGTGCGTGCACGCTGATTGGTTTTACGATCCACGCGTGCGCGCCATGCACGCGTGCGCACCGGTGTGGATTTCTCTAATCCGAGCGGATGCACCGATCTATGCGTGCTACTTCCAGCTGTCTACATCCACGTGTGCGCTCGAGGTGCGCGCGCGCCCATACTGAAATTCCCGAAATCCAAATCTTCATGTTCCTTCTTCTTGTGCATGCTTTCTTTCTCTCTTCTAGGCCATTCTTGCCCTATAAATTCTGAAATAACTCAAAAAACACGTCACGACATCAAATGGTAATAAAAGAGGATCAAAATATAGCAATTCTAAGGCAAAAGAAGCATGTTTTTCATCATGGAGCAATATTAGGAAGAGAACACAAAACCATGCAATTCTTATGAATAAGTGTGAAAAATATTGATAAAACCCCCAAATTCTACACAATATAAACCACAAAATTAGGGTTTATCAAATCTTTCCACACTTAAACCAAGCATGTCCTCATGCTTAAAAATAAAAAGACCAAAGATCATGGTAAGAAAGGGTTCATGAGCTGCAAATTACCTAAATGAATGCATGCAACTAATGTAAAATCATCTATTTACTTGGTCAAGGGTAAATCTATCCTCCAAGAACACATATGAGCATACGGTGCAAAAATGATATGTAGTTCATAAGTCCTACCAATTTGAACATTACTGTGAAGTGCATATAACTTAATAGATGAACGCTTGTAAAAGCTGAGAACAAGGAGTTGAGCATCGAACCCTCATCGGAAGTGTATCCGCTCTATTCGCTAGAGTGTTTAGGGTTCGTCACTCAATCCTCTCCTAATCATGCTTTTCAAGATTTGTCTTTCATCTAACAATCAATAATTACGTAATGCATGTATACAAGTATCATGAGGTCTTATTCATGGGTTGTAATAGGGCTAGGGTGAAGGTAAGGATGTATATGGTCAAGTGAGATTAAAATTTGAATCCTTGATTAACCTGAGATCCTACTAGACACATAGAACAACCTATACAACTATAATACAATACCTAGCTACCCATGGGTTTCACTTTTTTTTCGCATACTCATGCATTCTTTGTCAATTCACATCTCATATGCATTGTTATTATTACTTTGTCTTGGGGCATTTTTGTCCCCTTTCATTGCTTTCTCTTTTTTTTCATAATTTTGTTTCTTCTATTTTTCTATTTATTTTTCTTACATTCTCGTTGATGAGAGAACTTTTGCGTGGTCTAGAAATTTGCGGATAAATCCTCGTTGCAAGTATAGTTTCTAAACCTTCAAAAGTCCTTTCATACAAACGTTTTGGTTGTCACAAGTAAGAAACCCCTTTTAAAATTGATAACCGAGTATTTAACCTCGAGTCATCTTCTCAAGGAATTGCAGGGAGGTGTATTTATTATTGGTTATGAGTTTTCTGGGGAATGTTGAGTTTGGGCAATGGGCACAGGTATATTTAAATGACAAGTAAAATAAATTAACAATAATAAAATCTCTTGGCAAGGTATGAAGAACTGAAAGTCCTATCCTGGTTATCCTTATTAATTGTAATGAGAATTGGATTTTTCTCCCACTTTGTTAACCTCTAACTATGAAGGTAAGTTAAGTGGATGAATTAATTTCGAATCCTCAAGTCCTAGTCTTTCCTTGGAAAAGGCTAGAGTTATAGGATCTCAAATTATTTCTTGAAAAATTCTAATTTTCAATCAACACCTCGAGTTGGATAACTCAAGAGTCACCAATTATTTAACCAAGGCCAAAAGGGAAAATATCTAAATTAAATTAAAAGCATTCATATAAATAAAGCAAAGCAAATCAAATCTGAAAATACCTCAAATAACATTAATTAAGAAAATCAATCCAAACATAAAGAGTTCATAAACTAAATTGAGAAAATAAATAAAAATAACATTGAACCTGGGATTGAGAGTCACTCCTAAAACTAAGAGAAGTCCTAAATCCTAATCCTAAGAGAGAGGAGAGAACCTCTCTCTCTAAAAACTACATCTATTCCTAAAATTGTGAATTATGAGAGCCTGATCATGAATGGATGCATTCTCCCACTTTATAGCCTCTAATCTGTGTTTTCTGGGCCGCAAACTGGGTCAGAAACAGCCCAGAATTCGCTGGTTGCGAATTCAAACACGCTGATTTTCGTCACTGCGATGCGGTCGCATGGGTCACGCGGTCGCGTCACTTAGTTTCAGGGAAACTATGGCATATTATATATCAAATCGAAGCCCCGGACATTAGCTTTCCAACGCAACTAGAACCGCGTCATTTGGACCTCTGTAGCTAAAGTTATAGCCGTTTGAGTGCAAAGAGGTCAGGCTGGACAGCTTAGCAGTTTCTCCAACTTCTTGTATTCCTTCCACTTTTGCATGCTTCCTTTCCATCCTCTGAGCCATTCCTGCCCTATAAACTCTGAAATCACTTAACACACATATCAAGGCATCTAATGGTAATAAGAGAGGATTAATATTAGCAAATTAAGACCATAGAAAGCATGTTTTCAATCATAGCACAAAATCAGGAAGGAAAATGTAAAACTATGCAAATAGTTTGAATAAGTGGGTAAGGACTTGATAAAAACCACTAAATGAGCACAAGATAAACCATAAAATAGTAGTTTATCAACCTCCCCACACTTAAACAATAGCATGTCCTCATGCTAAGCTCAAGAGAAGCTATAAAGATGAAGAGGAATGTAAGAAAGTATGAAATGCAACCTATTTATATGAATGCAACTACATGCAAAATGATTCTACCTACTTAGTTAAAAGTAAACAAATCCTTCAAGAAAAAAAAATATGAACTGGATTTCACTAATTTAAATCATGAAAATGAAGTACAAATAGACTTGCAAGAAGAAAATGGCTCATGAAAGCAGGGAACAAGGAATTGAGCATCGAACCCTCACTGATAGTGTATACACTCTAATCACTCAAGTGTTTTAGATTCGATTCTCTCAATTCTCCACTAACCTTGCTTTCTAAGGCTTGCTCTTCATCTAACAATCAACATAAATTTAATGCACAGATACACATATCAAGAGGTCTATTAAGGGTTGTAATGGGGTTAGGGTCAAGGTAGGATTGTATTTGGCCAAGTGGACTAAAATTTGAATCCTCAATTATCTTTAAACATTCCACCTAACTTTAGACAATCCATGTAATCATAATACAATATCTAACCATCCATTAACCATGTTTTCCACATATTCATGCATTCTAATTTCAAGTACAGTACATATGCATTGTTTTCAACATTTACTTTGGGACATTTTGTCCCCTTTTTCTTATTTGCTCTTTTTCCTTCTTTTCTTTTTTTTTCCTCAATGCATATGATTAAATTATTGGATGAATGAATCATGTCCTAAACACTTTTTTTTTCACATTTTCATAAAATTCTAGCATACTCAATTCTCAAACCAAATGTTTCCAAATTCACTTTTCCCCACACTTAATTCATGAGCATTTTCACTAGTCTAAGCTAACCAAGGATTCAAATTAAGGACATTATTGTTTTTCACTTAGAGTTAATGATATGCTAAAGTAAAGAACAAAGGGGTAAAATAGGCTCAAATTGGTTTGCAAAGGATAATGAAAGGTAAGGCCATATGGGTATGTAAGCTTAGTGAAACAAAGGCCTCGATCATGTAAGTTTATGCATACATCAAATAATGAAAATATAGAATTAAGCAAGACAAAGATCACAATATTAGAGAGAAAAACACACACCAAAAATAAAATATTGGTTGGTAAAATGCAACCAATTCAAATAGGCTCAAAAATCTCACAGGTTTTGTGTGTTCGTGCTCTAAACCATGTTCCAGTATAATATCTCTTCAAACAAGTGTAACATTAAATTTTTATTCAAATTAGTGAAATACTCTTAAAAGGTTTCTTGAAAAAGGAAATATTACTTCAACCAAGTGGTAGAGTATGCATAAAATCAAACAAACAAATATGCAATCAAACATGCAAATATAACAACTAACAAGAAAAATAAAACATTGGTGTTTGAGAAGGAAATACTAACCCATGGAGATCGGTATCGACCTCCCCACACTTAAAGATTGCACCGTCCTCGGTGCATGCTAAGATGTGCAAGTGGACGGGGGTTGTGGTTCCTCAGCTGGGGCTCTTTTTGTTCTTTTCCTTGCTGTTGATTTGGGAGTAGCTTTCTTTTTACCCTTCTTGGTGGCCATCCTGAAAAGGGAAAAAGAAAGTGACTTTTAAAGCTAAAGGTTAGAGCAAGGAAGAGAGCGGAAAAGCTGGTAATCAATGCACAATAAAAAAGAATGACATTAACACACGCTCATGAGTACATGTGAAAAGTCATCAATGGAAAATAGCTAGTGCATATGATAACAAGTGAATGCAGGGTGTTTATTGGCATGCTAGCAAAGGCATGAGTAGCATAGATCAAGCATTCAATGTCCAAGTTAGATTACCAAGTCTTTCAAACTAACAACATGTTCCAAATAAATTTCTAACACCAACGAAAATAATGCAAATGAATGAAAGTATGCAAATAAAATAAAATAAAAAAAGAAAGATAAGAAGAATGAGAAGGGAAAGAAATAAAGTAAGAAAGAAAGAAGAAAAGATAGAAGAAATTAGGATTAGAAAAGAAAAATAAGATAATCGGCACTAATCTGGATAGGTTGTGGGACGCTGGCGACGCGGTCGCGTGGTGCGCGATAAGGTTGGGTGACGCAGACGCGTGGGGCACGCGATCGCGTGACTTGATTTGTGCTAGTGGCGTGAGTGCAGCCTCGCGGTCTCACAACTCTCTGTTCAAAACTTAGTATTGCCAAAATCCAGGGTGACGCGGTCGCGTGGTCGACGCGATCGCGCGGGTGGCCTTTTTCTTAAAATGACGCGGCTGCGTGGGGCACGCGGTTGCGTGGTAGGGCTTGGGCTTCCAGCACGAGTCCAGCCCAATTCCAGCTCAACTTTCAGCCATACACCTTGTTACGTCGAAATCCAGGGCCACGCGGTTGCGTGGGTGACGCGGACGCGTGGGACGATTTGTGCCCTTGGCACGCCTCCAGCCCTGCTCCTGCGTAACTCTCTGTTCAATTTCTTTTCCTTCTAACGCACTGGTGACGTGGACGCGTCAACGACGCTGCCGCTTCACGTGCGTGCTTTTTTTTTTTCATAATCTGAAAAAATGCAGAATGCAGTGTTAATATGAATGTGATGCAAAGCTCCAGGTTCAATATAATAAAATAAAATAAAACTCGAAAACAAATAAAACTAAATAAAAATGAAAAAGGAACGATCATACCATGGTGGGTTGTCTCCCACCTAGCACTTTTAGTTAGAGTCCATAAGTTGGACATTTGATGAGCTTCCTGTTATGGTGGCTTATGCTTGTATTCATCCAGGAATCTCCACCAATGTTTGTATCTCCAGTAACCTCCGGGGTCCCAAACTAGGCGCAGAAAGCCTTCAAGTAAGTTAAAGCAAGTGACCAGGCCCCAATTGTGGTGATTGATAGAATGGATTCCGGGGTCCCAGACCTTGCCTTTGCACCCGTCTTTTGGTTGAGCAATATTGTTCCATCCGGGTGGCAAGCAGTCTGAATTCTCACGTAAGCGGCCAAACAACTTCCTAGACACATTCAGTTGAGCTTTACACCAACCTTTGCATTTAAACTTAAAGCTTCCAACCATGATGAACCTTGCAGGATAATTCTTACCACTGACCATCTTCCTCTTACTCTTAATGCCACAAAGAGCTCTAAGTTGACCATCCGTCTCCAGTAGCCCATATTCAAGTGGGATTAGAAAGCTAAGGGATATGAAATTTACCCACTTGAATGTTGTGAAGGATGATGGTAACTTAGGGGGAGGTATTTTCAATGAAATTGCAAGCTCCACTCCCTTGTGCTCTTCTCTGATAATTACCACCTCTTTGAAAGCTTCTTCAATTTCAACCTCTTCCTCTTGGCAGCTTTCTTCCAATTCAATCTCCTCTTCATTGCTTTCCAAGGGCATGGAAGGTTGTGCTTCTTCTTCTTGAATCTCCATCTCTTGATCAGCCTCTTTCAAGTCTTTAACTGTGATATGCTTTGGAGGTTGTACACCCTCCTCAGCATCAATTTCAAACGCCTTGGAAGGGGGTTCTATGACTGGACTTTCCCATGGAGGTTCAGCATCTCCTAAGTCTTCAACCACTTCTTCTTCTTCAATAATTCCGGCTTCCTCTACTTGTTCCAGTACAAAGTCATGCTCCGTACTGTTCACTGGAGTTTCTAGTATCTCTTTCATGCTACGCTCTTTTATTGATTCTTCATATGTAGCCATGGGAGCACTTTGAGTGTCCGAGCGTCGGGAACCTAATTGACTTATCGCTTGATTTAATTAATGAAGGGTTGCATGAAATTGATCCTTGAGACGATCCATTCATTCTTGTTACGCTCGGCTATCATAGGTAGGATCATAGTGCTCTTGGATTGATGGATATGGAGATGGGAAATATTGAGGTGGTGGTGGGATGGGGAGATCATTCTGTGATTGAAAAGGAAGTGCACTAGAGCTTGAGGGTTGATTGTTGAAGGTATTTGGTGGTCCGATTTGGGCGGCGAAAGCTTGTATAGTAGAGTTTAGATCGGCAAGTGCTTTCTCCATGGAGGTTTGGGGAGGATAGGAGGGTTCATTTGGCTCATAAGGTGGTTGGTATGGTGGATATGGGTTAGGGTCATATGGAGGTGAATGGTGAAAAGGGGCTTGTGAGTTTGGTGGTCCAAAGTTATGTTGAGGAGGGGGTTCATAGGCGTATGATGGTGGTTGTTGATAATCAAAAGAGCGCTCACCATAGCCATTACCTTGATATGCATCACAGAATAGTTGTTGATAGTCCATTGGAGGCGGTTGTTGCCATGAGGGTTGAGTAAATCCTTGTGGCTCCTCCCATCTTTGATTCTTCCAACCTTGATGCCTGTTCTCATTATAGTTTCCATTCCTAACAACAACATTGGAATCAAACTTGAAGCGACAGGGGTGAGAATTCATAGTAGTAGGAGAAAAAAAAAATAAAAACTAACAAAAAGAAAATATTTTGAAAAAGAGATGATTTTTTTAAACAATTGAATTTTGAAAACTAAGATAAGATAAGATAAAAATATTTTAAAATAAAAATCTGAATTTTTTTTTAAATATTTACAATAGCCAATAATAAGGCACACGTTTGCAATTCCCCGGCAACGGCGCCATTTTGATGAGAGAACTTTTACGTGGTCTAGAAATTTGCAGATAAATCCTCGTTGCAAGTATAGTTTCTAAACCTTCAAAAGTCCTTTCCTACAAACGTTTTGGTTGTCACAAGTAACAAACCCCTTTTAAAATTGATAACCGAGTATTTAACCTCGGGTCGTCTTCTCAAGGAATTGCAGGGAGGTGTATTTATTATTGGTTATGAGTTTTCTGGGGAATGTTGAGTTTGGGCAATGGGCACAGGTATATTTAAATGAAAAGTAAAATAAATTAACAATAATAAAATCTCTTGGCAAGGTATGAAGAACTGGATGTCCTATTCTGGTTATCCTTATCAATTGTAATGAGAATTGGATTTTTCTCCCACTTTGTTAACCTCGAACTATGAAGGTAAGTTAAGTGGATGAATTAATTTCGAATCCTCAAGTCCTAGTCTTTCCTTGGGAAAGGCTAGAGTTATAGGATCTCGAATTATTTCTTGAAAAATTCCAATTTTCAATCAACACCTCGAGTTGGATAACTCAAGAGTCACCAATTATTTAACCAAGGCCAAAAGGGAAAATATCTAAATTAAATTAAAAGCATTCATATAAATAAAGCAAAGCAAATCAAATCTGAAAATACCTCAAATAACATTAATTAAGAAAATCAATCCAAACATAAAGAGTTCATAAACTAAATTGAGAAAATAAATAAAAAGAACATTGAACCTGGGATTGAGAGTCACTTCTAAAACTAAGAGAAGTCCTAAATCCTAATCCTAAGAGAGAGGAGAGAACCTCTCTCTCTAAAAACTACATCTACTCCTAAAATTGTGAATTATGAGAGCTTGATCATGAATGGATGCATTTTCCCACTTTACAGCTTCTAATCTGTGTTTTCTGGGCCGCAAACTGGGTCAGAAATAGCCCAGAATTCGCTGGTTGTGAATTCAAACATGCTGATTTTCGTCACTGTGATGCGGTCGCATGGGTCACGCGATCGCGTCGCTTAGCATCAGGGAAACTATAGCATATTATATATCATATCGAAGCTCCAGACGTTAGCTTTCCAACGCAACTGGAATCACGTCATTTGGACCTCTGTAGCTAAAGTTAGAGCCGTTTGAGTGCAAAGAGGTCAGGCTGGACAGCTTAGCAGTTTCTCCAACTTCATGTATTCCTTCCACTTTTGCATGCTTCCTTTCCATCCTCTGAGCCATTCCTGCCCTATAAACTCTGAAATCACTTAACACACATATCAAGGCATCTAATGGTAATAAGAGAGGATTAATATTAGCAAATTAAGACCATAGAAAGCATGTTTTCAATCATAGCACAAAATCAGGAAGGAAAATGTAAAACTATGCAAATAGTATGAATAAGTGGGTAAGGACTTGATAAAAACCACTCAAATGAGCACAAGATAAACCATAGAATAGTAGTTTATCACTCGTATATACACATAATATTTTTTTTTGGTCCCCTTTTTCTTGGGGTTTCATGTACAAAAGTTTCAATGCATATGGTTCAATCATTCAATACATGAGTATGTTACCAATTCCCAAAATTTCCAATTACAACTACAAATACACGCCTTTACATCTACCCAAGTTCCCAAGTACACCCCCCCATTTGAATGATACACACCTTCACTTACCAAAGCTAATCAAGGATCCAAATCTAGGGACATTCATTATTTTTCACTTAGGGTTGTTGATGTGCTCTATTTAAGAACAAAAAGGGTTTATCATGGGCTCAAAATTGGTTAGCAATGGTAGATAAAAGGGTTAAGGCCGTTTGGAAAAAGTGACTATTGAAATGATGGCCTCAATCATGTAAATGCATTCATACACAAAGTAATGGACATATAGAATCAGATAAAGCAAGGATTACAGTCATAGAGAGAGAATAATGCACACAAGAATTGGAAATAGTGGTTAGAAGATATAACCACACAATAGGATCAAGACTCACATGTTTGTGTTCTTAGCTCAATCACTATGTTCCAAAATACATTCTTGAAGCAAGTTTACCGCAAATTTTTTTTTTCAAAATTGGTAGGGTACCCCGAAAATATAGTTTCTTGGGGCAGAAGTCATTATTTTGACCAAGTAACTCTATAGGGACTAACTATCATGCAAAGGGTATTTACAAGCAAGACTAACTATACATGCAATGTACTAACTACCAAGCAAAAGATGAATCCATGAGTATTGAAAGGAAGAGATTGTTACCAATGGAGATCGATCGAACGACCTCCCCACACTTAGAATTTAGCACGGTCCTCCGTGCTACCAATAATGCGCAAAGGTTGGTCGGAACCAGAATCTTCACTATCCCCTTCATCAGAGCTCCCGTCACTTGGGTTTGAGGTGGATGTGAATATCTCGGGTTCTTCCATGCTAGGGGTAACACAGCGCAAGAGCTTCTTGATGTAAGTGTATTGGCATTGGTTGCGTCACTTATATCTATCAATCTTCTGGTGTAGATCTTCTATCCTTTGATGGGTGGATCTTTGCCATGGTGACAATGAGGTGGAAGGAATAGTAGGTGGAGGGGCTATGTCAAGGCTAGGGTTGTTCATAGGAAGCTGTAGGTATTTTTTGCTTGGGACAATATCACCCTTAGCCGGAATTATAGCCTTCGTGTCCATGGCTTCCCAAGGAACACCCGCAACAGCAACTAAATCAGATACCAATGCTGAAAATGGCAAATTACCCCAAGCGTGGACTTGACCCATTGCTTGCTTGATAAGAAGCAGAATGTTTACCGGTCTCTCCGTGAGAACACACCAAATAAGCAAGGCGAGATCCGCTGTGAAGGACAACTTGTGAGTGCTAGGTAGCACATAGTGGGATAGGATCTGGGCCCAAGCTCTAGCTTCTACAGTGAGAAAACGTGCATCAATGCACTTGGGCCTCATCCGGAGTTGACCATGGGTCCAAAATGTCTCTGGTTCAGCAATGGCTCGGAGGATCGAGTCCCAATCAAATCCAAACTCTTCTCGCTGACGTAAGACCTTTTGGTAGCCATCCATGTCACTTGGTACCGGTAAGACATTAAGCACTTGCTGAATAGCCTCTTCTGAAACTGAGACTTACTTCCAGCGCACGTATACCGATCGAAGAGGAGGAAGATGGTAGTTAGTGTAGAATTCTACCACCCATGAGAGGTTGACCTTCTGTGGTTTTCTCAGAAGAAACTTCCATCCTTGCCGATCAATGCAGGGCAAGATACAATGAGTAGATGCTCGGCATGATAGTTCTTTTCAACCATGGTGGGGAACACAAGTTCACAGAAGCGGTTGGGGAACCTTGAAGAATCCTTTGCCAGTTTGCTCTTCTCTTTTTCATCAATAGGAGCGGGTGCCTTTGCCTTCTTAGATAGGGGTTTGGCTCCTAATGTAGGGTGCGCCTTAGAGTTTGACTTTTGGGGTGCCCCCTTTGTGGCCGGTTTCCTTGAAGCTTTCTCCTTGCCTTTCTCGGTGGCCATCTTGAAAAAGGAAGGGAAAAAGGGAAAACATTAAACCCAAAGAATCATCTCAACAAAAACATGTAAGTGAAAGGTAGTGCCCAAAAGAAATAGTGCAACAAGATGATTATAGAGGCATGGGTCACAACACTTCGCATGGGATGCAAGAGCGAGTAAAGCATGCAATATGGCATGAGAAGAATAATCTCAAGCATCCATAGCAAATAGCAAGTCATGTTCAATGAGTATCTAATTAGCAAGCATAAGGCAAAGTGGACTCAATGCACTTAAAAGAGAGCAAGTGAATGAGGAGGAAGCACCAAATTGAAGGTATATGACTAAAATAAACCAAAATGGCATTCGTGCATTTCCTCGAACACTTGGCGTGCAGTTATCAAGCAATGAGCAATTATGTGATACTCAACCAATTAGAAGCCCAAAATGAAATATCAATCATCACACAGCATCACCTACTGACAAAGAGAATGAAAGACAACAAGATCTATTAAAGCAAATTAAAACTCAAATTCAACATCCATGGAAAAGCAAAAAAAAAAAAGTAAACAAACAAAAAGCAAGTAGTATAAGCATGCAACTAAAAGAGAAAATAAGTGAATCAACAAGAAACGTCTAACTAGAAAAAGAGATTATGCAAAAAGAGTAAGAGATGAGATATAGAAGTAGTAGAACCTTGAGAAGTGTAAAAGAACAAGGTGGAGTTTTCTTTTTGTGAAAATGAGAAAGAGAGAGAGAGGATATAGTGCCACCGGAGGTGGTGGTCATCGCCGGTGAGTAGATCGAGACGGTGGTGGTGGGTTGTGGAAGAAGAAGAAGAAGAAGAAAAGTGATGGAAGAAAGAAGAAGAAAGAAACAAGAAAGGATGTGGGAGAAGGACAGAAGCAGGGCGCGCTAGCTTTAAAACTGGTTCGCGCGACCGACACGCGTGCGCACGGTGCGCTTGCGCGTCGGTGAGGGTTGAGCGAGGGGCGCGTACGCGTCAAGGGCATGTACGCGTGAAGACAGTTAGGCTCCTGGCACAGAGTTGGCACAAAGTAAGCCTAACTCTCGGGTTATTTGTATCAGATTTTGCATGCAGCACAGGCAGTGCAGACGCGCACAGTACGCAGACGCGTGCGCAGACGCGTAAAGTGCGCCTGCGCGTCAGTCGCGGGCACAAAATAGGCACACGTTTGGAACAACTCTCTGGGTTTTGTACCAGGGAGTTCAGATTGCACAACAGACGCGCACGCGCAGAGTGCGCTTGTGCGTCGATGGCCAAGTTGCAAGGGGCGCACAGGCGTCATGCACGCTGGCGCGTGGGTTCCTTGCACGAAGTGGGCATAACTCTCGATTTTTTATACTAGGAGTGTGAAATGCACCACCGGTGCACGCTCGCACAGTGCCCTCGCGCGCGGATGCCCCTTTTTTCCTTTTTTTTTTATAAACAACATAGAAAGTGCTTTTCTAACACATTCTTGGCAGGTGTTTAAGCTAGGTGGTCAAGAAAACACTCACAAATTCATGCAATATTCAAAACATAGCATTCTCTCTACTTCAACAATTCATCCATACCAAAATGATGAAATATATATAAACATCCTAGTTATCCAACAAGATCAACAAAACTAGCATTCCTAAGCAATCAACAACATTAAGAAGTCACAAAATGTACAAAAATCTAGTGCTAAAGGCAAGAAGGTATACACAAAGAAGATCTTACCATGGTGGTGTGCCTCTCACCAAGCACTTTTCTTTAACGTCCTTAAGTTGGACAGTCAGTCCCTCAAGCTTCTCCTTCTCTAGGTGCATCCGTTAGTAGGAATACCTCTAGCTCTTTTGGAAACTTGTAGCCATGGTACTTCTTCACTCTATGTCCATTCACCTTGAAAGTTGCTTAACTTTTAGGATCAAACAATTCTACCACCCGATAGGGCTTTATCTCTTTCACCTTGAAGGGTCCTTCCCATCTAGAACGGAGCTTGCCAGGCATGAATCTATGCCTCGAGTTGAAGAGGAGAACCTCATCACCTTCTTGAAAATCCTTCTTCCAAATGTGATGGTCATGGAATGCTTTAGTCTTTTTCTTGTAGATCCGGGCATTTTCATATGCTTCGTTCCTCAAACACTCGAGCTCCTCTAGCTCTAATTTCCTGGCCACACCCGCCGTGGTGAAATCCATGTTGCACTGCTTTACTGCCCAATAGGCTTAATGCTCAATCTCTATCGGAAGGTGGCATGCCTTCCCATGGAAGATCCGAAAGGGGCTCATCCCTAACGGAGTCTTATAGGCCGTCCTATACGCCCAAAGTACATCTCCTAGCCGGAGGCTCCAATCCTTCCTTTGTGGGTTTACCACTTTCTCCAATATTCTCTTAATCTCCTGGTTGGACACTTCTGCTTGCCTGTTGGTTTGCGGGTGATAAGCAGTGGCAACCTTACGCAATACCCCATAGCGCTTGAGCAGTGCCTCTACTTTTCTGTTACAAAAGTGGGATCCTTGGTCGCTCACAATTGCTCGTGGCGACCCATAACGGCATACAATATTATTCCTAATAAAAGAAATGACGGTGTTGGCTTCATCAAGGCGAGTAGGTATTGCTTTTACCCACTTTGACACATAGTCAACCGCTAACAGAATATACAGATACCCACTTGAGTTGGGAAACGGTCCCATAAAGTCAATACCCCATACATCAAATATCTCACAGAACAACATAGGTTGCTGAGGCATCTCATCCCTTTGGGACGTGTTTCCCGACTTTTGACACTGATGGCAAGATACACAGAACCGGTTAGCGTCCTTGAATAAAGTTGGCCACCAGAATCCATAATCCAACACCTTTTTAGCTATCCGCTGTGGGCCAAAGTGGCCGCCACACTCGGACGAATGGCAAGCATCAAGAATGGGTTGGATTTCAGATTCCGGGACACATCTTCGAATTACTTTGTCCACTCCCCTCTTTCACAAGTGAGGGTCATCCCAAATGTAGTATTTGGAATCACTCCTCAACTTGTCTCTTTGGTGTTTAGAAAAGTTAGGAGGGAAGATTTTTGCAATCAAGTAGTTTGCCATTGGTGCAAACCAAGGAAAGCTATCCGACACAGCATGCAAACTATCTAATGGGAACGAGTCATCGATCGGAAATGGGTCAAATTTTAAATTCTCAAGGTGGCTTAAATGATCTGCAACCAAGTTTTGAGACCCACTCCGGTCCCTAATCTCAATGCCGAATTCTTTCAAAAGTAAGATCCAACGTATGAGTCTAGGTTTTGACTCATTCTTTGTCTATAAGTACTTCAAAGCTGCATGATCCGTGTATACCACTATCTTGGACCCTAGCAAATAAGATCTGAATTTATCTAAAGTATGAACAATAGCTAAGAGTTCCTTTTCTGTAGTGGTATAGTTAGATTGTGTTGCATCCAATGTTTTAGAAGAGTAAGCAATGACATAAGGAAGTTTACCATCGCGCTGTGTAAGCGCGGCACCTACAGCATGGTTTGACGCATCGCACATTATCTCGAATGGTAGCGTCCAGTTGGGGCCTCGCACAATCGGTGCTGTGGTAAGAACTCTCCTTAACTCTTCAAACGCACTCACACATGCACTGTCAAACCCAAAGTCTACATCTTTTTGGAGTAGGCGCGACAACGGCAAAGCAATCTTGCTGAAATCCTTAATAAAGCGCCTGTAAAATTCTGCATGTCCCAAAAATGAGTAGACCTCCCTCACAGATGAGGGGTGAGGTAAAGTGGTGATAACATCGACCTTGGCTGGGTCTATAGAAATGCCTTCATGAGATACTCCATGTCCTAACATTATTCCTTGTCTTACCATAAAGTGGCATTTTTCAATATTCAAGACAAGGTTAGTGTCAACACATCTAGCTAAGACTTTGGCCAAGTTCTCTAAGAAACAATAAAATGAAGTTCCATAAACACTAAAGTCATCCATAAAGACTTCCAGACAATCTTCCATCAGATCGGAAAAGACACTTGTCATACACCGCTGAAAAGTAGCAGGTGCATTACATAGTCCAAATGGAATCCTTTTGTAGGCAAAGGTGCCAAAAGGACAAGTGAATGTGGTCTTTTCCTAGTCCTCAGGGGCAATGTGAATTTAGAAGTAACCAGTGAATCCATCAAGAAAGCAATAATGGGATTTACCCGCCAAACGGTCCAACATCTGGTCAATAAAGGGCAAAGGGTAGTGGTCCTTCCTTGTAGCGGCATTCAAGCTTCTATAATCGATGCACACTCGCCATGCATTTTGTACTCTCTTGGTGACCACTTCACCATAATCCTTTTTAATTGTAGTGATGCCCAATTTCTTGGGAACAACCTGGACCGGGCTCACCCACTCACTGTCAGAAATTGGGTATATGATACCCGCATCAAGTAGCCTAGTGACCTCCTTCTTTACCACATCAAGGATGGTTGGGTTAAGCCTCCTTTTCGGTTGCCTAACCGGCTGAGCTCCCTCTTGGAGAAATATACGATGCATGCACTTGCGGGGGTCAATCACCACAATATTGCCTAGGCTCCAACCAATTGCCTTCTTGTACTTTCTTAGAACGTCTAGGAGCTTCCCTTCTTCTTTACTAGAAAGTTCACTAGCAATAATGACTGGAAACCTTTGGTTATCCTCTAAGAAAGCATACTTCAAATGAGATGGAAGAGGCTTCAGTTCACTCTTTGCCTCAAGCTGAGGTTCATTTTCATCAAGCTCAGAGAGTTCATTCTCAACAACTTTCTCCTGTTCACCCTCTTGGTCATCCGTCTCCTCAACAATGGGGTAGCATAACTTGTTGTGGTATTCTTTTCGCACTTCCGCTACCACTTCATCGATTACATCACATCAGAGAACAGAATGCTCTTCGGGAGGATGCTTCATAGCCTCTTCCAAATTGAACTTGATAGTCTTGTCTCTGACCTCAGAAAAATATGTGCCAGTGAAGGCATCTAGCTTGAATTTAGAGGTCTTAAGGAAGGATCTACCAAGTAGAACGGAGGAGGAGCTTCTATTTTCTGTTTGGGGTATTTCAAGGATGTAAAAGTCAACCAGAAATACCAAGTCCTTGATCGCCACAAGTACATCTTCTGCTATTCCTATCACAGTGATCACACTTTTATCGGCTAAGGCAAACTTCACTGCCGACTTCTTTAATGGAGCTAAATTCAACCGCACAAAGATAGAAAGTGGCATGATGCTTACGCAAGCTCCTAGATCACACATACAGTCATGAAAAGTGCGCCCACCAATACAACAAGACACCAAACAAGGCCCAAGGTAACCACATTTCTTTGGAATAGGCTCCATCAAGGAATAAATTGAACTACCCAAGGATAATGTCTCCAACTCTCCTATCCTATCCTTGTGTGTACACAAGTCTTTCAGAAATTTTGCATACTTCGGAATTTGTTGGATAGCATCAAGAAGTGGTATGGTTACCTCAACCTTCTTGAACACTTGAAGCATGTTTAAATCAACTTCCGGAGTCTTCTTTGCCTTCTTCACCATGGAAGGGAATGGGATAGGAATGGACTCATCCACTATAGCTTTCCTCTTGGGTTCCTTAAGGCTTACTCCTTATTCCTCATGCCTTTTGTCTACCTCCTCTTCTTCATACGGAGCTTCGACAACCACTTCTTCCTCATGAATGTCTTCCATGACCTTAGTAGTTATCTCCTCCAATGTAGTCCCCGACCGTAGAGTGATAGCGTTGAGACCGCCCTTGGGGTTTGGAAATGGCTGGGATGGAAGGTTGGAAGAGCTTGAGGGTTGGTTAGTGTTGTTGTTGGAGGAGGACATAGACATCTTTGAAATCATGTCGGCGAGGTTGGCCAATTGAGCGCCCAAGGCATCGAATTGAGCCTTGTTGCTCTCGTCCCATTTCTCCATAGTGGCTCTAAGCTCATCAACTTGATTGGTGAAAGATGAAGAGGTTTGGTTGAATTGTTGTCTATGGTGTGGTGCTTGGTATTTGGTGTAGTTGTTTTGGTTTTGGTTGTGGTGATTTTGGTTGGCTTGGTGGTTGTTGTTGTTATGGTGGTATTGGGATGAAGATTGGTTGTTGTTGTAATGAGAAGAAGAGTTGTTCCATCTTTGGTTTTGATTGCTCCCTTGTGTGTTATCCCTCCACCCTTGATTTTGATTACTACTATGAGAGTAGATGTTTTGGCCTTGAGAACAATAGGGCGGACAGTTGTTGTAATTCACATTGGCCACGACAAGGGCATGCTCCTCTTGAATTTGATGGCATTGATCGGTGTAATGTGTGGTGCTAGAGCACAAACTACAAATTCTAGGAGGGCCTTCAAGTTGAGCAGCTTGGGGTGGGGCTTGGATGGCTTGGATGGAGTAGTATTCCTTTTTATCTTTTTGTATTTGCGTGAGGATAGTGGTCATATCCCCAAGCACCTTGGTCAAGCTTGCTTCGGACGGTGATGGTTCTACCACACCCTTGAGAGGATTACTTCTCACCCTTACATGTTGTGTAGCCTTGGCAACATCATTTATCAATTTCCAAGCTTCTCCCTCCGTCTTGTTTTTTGAAAGGGAACCACCACTAGAAGTGTTGAGCAATCTTCTATCTTCCGCACAAAGACCTCCGGTGAAGTAACTCATGAGCAAGTGAGTGTTCAATCCATGGTGTGGTCCAATAGCCTCTTGAACCGAGTCCAATATTCATACAAACTCTCTTCATCCTTTTGTGTTATACCCGAGATCTCCTTCCGGACGTAATCGGTCTTCTCCGGCAGAAAAAATTTGTCTAAAAACTCTCTTCTCAAGAAATTCCAATTGGTCACAATCTCATCTGATAGCGAATAAAACCATGTCTTTGCTTGCCCTTCAAGAGAGAAAGAAAAGGCAAAAACCATAATAGCCAACTCATCGGCTCCATGCCTTCGAGCCGTAGAACAAGCGACTTGAAAATCTATTAGATGTTGGATGGGGTCTTGACCCGGCAACCCATGATACTTAGGAAGTAGATGTATCAAGCTACTCTTCAACTCAAAGATGGGATCAAAGTTAGGATACCTTGCTTGCAAAGGTTGAAGTATGATATCCGGAGCCCCTTGCACATGCAAAGTGATCCGTCATGGCTCTACCATGTATGGTTCACCTGTAGGATGCAAAGATGTATTAGTAGTGCCAACAAAAGAATAGGAAGTAGCGGACTCCAAGTCACTCTCGGTACCGTCTATTGATTCGGTATGTTCCTTAAGAGAGGCCGAAGTACTAGCTGTATAGTCCAACCACTGTCTAGCTTGCCAAATGTGTAACAAAGTTCTTTCAATTTCAGGGTCAAACTCGGCTAAGCTAGAATTCGGTTGACACCGAGTCATCAAACTTGGGAGTCATAGCACACATACAAAGGAAATCTAAACTATAACTAAGTATTGAAAGCAAGTAAACTATCTACAATATTCACGTATTCACATAACCAATATCAAGGCATATGTTACAACCATTCCCCAGCAACGGCGCCAAAAATTTGATGGGCGCGGAATACCGTCGGTAAGGAATTTCACAAGATTTCCGCTTTGCAAGTATAGCCCTCAACTGACAAATAATCCGCGAATCAAATTTCGAAGGAATTGGTTGTCATAAGTTCAACCCCAATAAAGGTAACTGAAGTATTCAAACCTTGGGTCGTCTCATAAGGAATGGGCAAACATGTGCATCAACATTGGTTAGAATTCCGGAGTTGTAAGTCATGAGCAAGAAATTAAACTAAGAATCCTACCAAGTAAGTAATCCTGAAGTGCAAGAAACTAATTCAAATAACTAAAGCAAGATGTGGCAATTCCAAACTAATAAGATAACATCCAAGATAATTCTACTCTAAAACCAAACAAATAACTATAACTAAGACAAAGCAATTAGGAATTTTAGGTTTTCAAATTTGAATTATAAAAGCAACTCTTAGCTAGACATGGGAACTGGGGTCACTATCCTTGTCTAATAAGCATATCTTGACAATTATGAGGAACCAAACACATTAAGTTTACTTCTATACTTGAAGTATATTAAATGGTTTAGTCAACATCAACCCATAAGGCCCAACCTAGCTACTAATTGACTTAGTAGTAGGCTAGTGTCAATGGTTATCAAATTGACCACTAAGGGTTCCCAAATCATCAAATCCATTAGACCCAATGACTCAAGTTTACCCAATTCCCTTAGCCTATGCCAAGAGTAAAGAGAACTACTCCATAATTAAAGGAAACATTTCATCAAACACATGGTAAGCATTACTAAAAGACATATTCAAATTGCAACTAAATTGAAATTAACAAGTACCCACTAACAATTATCAACACACAATCATTCAAACAACACAATTAACCATGGAAATCATCAATGTAACATTAACAATTCAAGATTCACAAGATTCATGAAATGGGAATAAAATAACAATTGACAAGAAAACATAAAGCTAACATAAGATCTAAACAAAATTATACTAAGGAATTTAAATTAAGCAATCAAAACTAGTAATCAACAAGATCCAATTCAAAATTCAACAAGGGAAGATCAAATCAAACTAGATCTAGAGAGGAACAAGGGTTTTTCTCTCTAGAAGAACAAGAACCAAAAACTAGCTAAAAATTGTGTCTAAGTGTGAATGAATGATCCCCCCTTTCCCCTAGCATCCTTGGGTCTTTTCTATGCAAAACCAGCTTGAATTTGGGCCTCTTGAGCCTCAAAAATTGCCAGGCATGATTTCCTTTAATGAGGTCACGTGCAGCTTGTCGCGCGTACGCGCTGATTGATTTTGCGATCCATGCGTGCGCGCCATGCACGCGTGCGCGCCGGTGTAGATTTCTCTAATCCGCGCGGATGCACCGATCTATGCGCGCCGCTTCCAGCTGTCTACATCCACGCGTGCGCGCGAGGTGCGCGCGCGCGGCCATACTAAAATTCCCAAAATCCAAATCTTCATGTTCCTTCCTCTTGTTCATGCTTTCTTTCTCTTTTTTAGGCCATTCTTGCCCTAAAAATTCTGAAATCACTCAACAAAGACGTCACGGCATCGAATCGTAATAAAAGAGGATCAAAATATAGCAATTTTAAGGCAAAAGAAGCATGTTTTTCATCATGGAGCAATATTAGGAAGAGAATACAAAACCATGCAATTCTTGTGAATAAGTGTAAAAAATATTGACAAAACCCCCCAAATTCTACACAATATAAACCACAAAATTGGGATTTATCATTGTCTGCATTGTTCCTCATGCTTGAATAAAAGAAAAATTATTTTGAAATAGAGAAAGAGTAAAGGTCTATGTTGGTATGAGACAGAATAAGTTCATGTGGTGGTATGTGCTGGTTCATTAGTTGATTTATGAATAAGGCTAGAGGTTGGCATGACTTTGTGATATGAACTTGAGTTAACATTCCGTGAGACTTGACAAATGAAAGAGGTCCATAAAAAAGAAAGAAAATTCAAGAGAAAGAAACAAAAAGAAATAAACAAGGCTGGGTGATGCCAGGGCATCTTAGTTTAGTTTCACCAGCCTTTCTCTTTGTTTTTAATAGGTTTTATGCACTTTCTTGAGCTATAAGCAAGCAATTGGGTTAGAAATTCATGCATACCTAGAATCATCCAACTATTGTTAATTTGATGCAAATTTCATGAGAATTCTGCTATAAATACTTGTGTGCTAAGAATGATTAGAATTCTCATGATCTTAGCAAGGCTTAGATGCATGTATTGGTTGATGATAGGTGAAAGAAAGCATGGAGGAAGGTTGAAGAAGGAGCCTGGAGAAGATGAAGAAGAAGCAACATTGGTGGCTAAGTTAGACCACCAATGTTGCCCCCAACGTTAAAAGAGAAGCAGAGCAAGTCTCTGCATGAGTGGCTGATACTCACGTTAGAGGGAGCGTTGGACATCCAACATTACCCCCAACGTGGTGATGAAAAATTCAATTGTGGAGCTAAATCAATTTTGAGCGACGCGTACGCATCTATGATGTGTACGCGTGAAAAAGCAGAATTTCTTAATGAATAGATTCCTAAAAGGTTCTACCCTCCACAAAAAGTAAATAGGCTGAGAACGGAAGTACAGACATTCAGACAGCTAGATGGTGAAACCATTTATGAAGCTTGGGAGAGATTCAAGGATTTGACAAGAAAATTCCCCACTAACATGTTTAATGAGTGGGTACAAATTCATATCTTCTATGTAGGGTTGAATCATGAATCAAAGAAAGCTGTAGACCACTCGTCTGGAGGTTCTCTTAATAAGAAGAAGACCATTGAGGAGGCCATTGATGTTATAGAGACAGTGGCCGACAATGAGTATTTTTATGCCTCAGATAGGAGCAACAACAGGGAAGTCCTGGAATTGAACCATATGGATGCAATCCTGGCCCAGAATAAGATGATCACAAAGCAATTGGCTGAACTAACCAAGCAAATGGAGAAGAATCAGGCTGCAGCTATCCACATTCAACCATCACCCCAAGAAGAGTTGGAGACCGAAGAAGGAGTTAACTGGGAGGAAGCTAATTACCTTGGAAATTTATCTAGGCAAGCTAACGATCCATACTCCAAAACATAGAATTCTAGTTGGAGGAACCACCCAAACTTTGGGTGGGGAAACCACAAAACCAAGGCCAAGACCACATAACTCATAATCCAAACCAGTACAACAACTCCCCTCACCAAAACTCCAACCAAAGACCATACCAGACCACACAAAACACTTATTCACAGCCACCATACCAAAGCCACAACAACCACTCTCAACACTCCAATGCCAACCAATCATCACCACATGATGAGGACAGAATGGTTAAGATGGAAGCGATGCTCGCCAACCTTTGCAAAGAAGTTGAAAACATAAAAAAATTCAAGGAAGAAGTGAGAGGGAGTATAAACAGCCGAGGAGAGGTTCGTAAGAATCTCGAGTCACAGGTGGGATACTGGTACGCGAAATTGTGATTACACTTTAATTATGTAAAATTCATTGCTCTTTCTTTCCCTGGAAATGGCGCCAAAAACATGATGCCAAGACCATGGTTCACAACTCCGTGTAACTAACCAGCAAGTGCACTGGGTCGTCCAAGTAATACATTACGTGAGTAAGGGTCGAATCCCACGGAGATTGTCGGTATGAAGCAAGCTATGGTCACCTTGCAAATCTCAGTTAGGCAGATATAAATTGATAATGATGTTTTCGAATAATAAATAATAGAATAGGGATAGAGGTACTTATGTAAATCATTGGTAGGAATTTCAGATAAGCGAATGGAGATGCTTTTTCGTTCCTCTAAACCTCTGCTTTCCTGCTATCTTCATCCAATCAGTCTTACTCCTTTCCATGGCTGGCTTTATGTGATACATCACCATTGTCAAAGGCTACTTTCGGTCATCTCTCGGGAAAATGATCCAATGCCCTGTCACGGCACGGCTAATCGTCTGGAGGCATCACCCTTGTCAATGGCTTCATCTTATCCTCTCAGTGAAAATGATCAACGCACCCTGTCACGGCACGGCTATTCATCTGTCGGTTCTCGATCATGCTGGAATAGGATTTACTATCCTTTTGCATCTGTCACTAACGCCCCGCAATCGCGAGTTTGGAGCTCGTCACAGTCATTCATTCATTGAATCCTACTCGGAATACCACAGACAAGGTTTAGACTTTCCGGATTCTCTTGAATGCCGCCATCATTCTAGCTTACGCCACGAAGATTCTGGTTAGGAGATCTAAGAGATACTCATTCAATCTAATGTAGAACGGAAGTGGTTGTCAGGCACGCGTTCATAGGGAATGATGATGATTTTCACGTTCATCACATTCAGGTTGAAGAGCGAATGAATATCTTAGAAGCGAAATAAGATGAATTGAATAGAAAACAGTAGTACTTTGCATTAATCTTTGAGGAACAGCAGAGCTCCACACCTTAATCTATGGAGTGTAGAAACTCTACCGTTGAAAATACATAAGTGAAGGTCCAGGCATGGCTGAGATGGCCAGCCCCCAAAACGTGATCAATAGAACAAAAGATAATCCAAAGATGGTCAAAAAGACTAGTGAAATGTCCTATTTATAATAAACTAGCTACTAGGGTTTACAAGAGTAAGTAAGTGATGCATAAATCCACTTCCGGGGCCCACTTGGTGTGTGCTTGGGCTGAGCATTGAGTGTTGCACGTGTAGAGGTCCTTCTTGGAGTTGAACGCCAGCTTTTGTGCCAGTTTGGGCGTTCAACTCTGGTTTTGGATCCTTTTCTGGCGCTGGATGCCAAAATTGGGCATAGAGCTGGCGTTGAACGCCAGTTTACGTCGTCTATTCTTGGCTAAAGTATGTACTATTATATATTGCTGGAAAGCCCTTGATGTCTACTTTCCAACGCAATTGAAAGCGCGCCATTTCGAGTTTTGTAGCTCCAGAAAATCTATTTTGAGTGCAGAGAGGTCAGAATCCAACAGCATCAGCAGTCCTTCTTCAACCTCTGAATCTGATTTTTGCTCAAGTCCCTCAATTTCAGCCAGAAAATACCTGAAATCACAGAAAAACACACAAACTCATAGTAAAGTCCAGAAATGTGAATTTAACATAAAAACTAATGAAAACATCCCTAAAAGTAACTAGATCCTACTAAAAACATACTAAAAATAATGCCAAAAAGAGTATAAAGTATCCGCTCATCACAACACCAAACTTAAATTGTTGCTTGTCCCCAAGCAACTGAAAATCAAATAGGATAAAAAGAAGAGAATATACTATAAATTCCAAACTATCAATGAAACATAGCTCCAATCAAATGAGCGGGACTTATAGCTTTTTGTCTCTTAAATAGTTTTGGCATCTCACTCTATCCGTTGAGGTTCAGAATGATTGGTATCTATAGGAACTCAGAGTTCAGATAGTGTTATTGATTCTCCTAGTTCAGTATGATGATTCTTGAACACAGCTTCTTTATGAGTCTTGGCCGTGGCCCTAAGCACTTTGTTTTCCAGTATTACCACCGGATACATAAATGCCACAGACACTTAATTGGGTGAACCTTTTCAGATTGTGACTCAGCTTTGCTAAAGTCCCCAATTAGAGGTGTCCAGGGTTCTTAAGCACACTCTTTTTTTTGCTTTGAACCTTGACTTTAACCGCTCAGTCTCAAGTTTTCACTTGACACCTACACGCCACAAGCACATGGTTAGGGACAGCTTGGTTTAGCCGCTTAGACCAGGATTTTATTCCTTTAGGCCCTCCTATCCACTGATGCTCAAAGCCTTGGGATCCTTTTTATTTGCCCTTGCCTTTTGGTTTTAAGGGTTATTGGCTTTTTGCTCTTGCCTCTTGGTTTTAAGAGCTTTTGGCTTTTTCTGCTTGCTTTTTCTTTTTCTTTCTATTTTTTTTGCCTATTTTTTTTTCTGCAAGCTTTGTTCTTTGCTGCTTTTTCTTGCTTCAAGAATTATTTTTATGATTTTTCAGATTATCAAATAACATGTCTCCTAGTCATCATTCTTTCAAGAGCCAACATATTTAACATTCTTAAACAACAACTTCAAAAGACATATGCACTGTTCAAGCATACATTCAGAAAACAAGAAGCATTGTCACCACATCAATATAATTAAGCTAAGTTCAAGGATAAATTCGAAACTCATGTACTTCTTGTTCTTTTGAATTAAAATAGTTTTTATTTTAAGAGAGGTGATGGATTCATAGGACATTCATAACTTTAAGACAAAGTTACTAACTACTAATGATCATGTAATGAAGACACAAACATAGATAAGCACATAGCATAGAAAACGAAAAACAGAGAAAGCAAGAACAAGGAATGAATCCACCTTAGTGATGGTGGCGTTTCCTTCTTGAGGAACCAATGATGTCCTTGAGCTCTTCTATGTCTCTTCCTTGTCTTTGTTGCTCCTCCCTCATTGCTTTTTGTTCTTCTCTTATTTCATGGAGCATGATGGAGTGCTCTTTGATGTTCCACCCTTAGTTATCACATATTGGAACTCAATTCTCCTAGGGAGGTGTTGATTTTCTCCCAATAGTTTTGTGGAGGAAAGTGCATTTGAGGCATCTCTAGGATCTCATGGTGATGAGCTTCATACGCCTCTTGAGCTCCATAAGTGGGCTCTCTTGCTTGCTCCATCTTTTTCTTAGTGATGGGCTTATCCTCTTTAATGAGGATATCTCCCTCTATGTCAATCCCAGCCGAATTACATAGGTGGCAAATGAGGTGAGGAAAGGCTAACCTTGCCATAGTGGAGGACTTGTCAGCCACCTTGTAGAGTTCTTGAGGTATAATCTCATGAACTTCCACCTCTTCTCCAATCATGATGCTATAGATCATGATGGCCCGGTCTATAGTAACTTCAGACCGGTTGCTAGTGGGAATGATTGAGCATTGAATGAACTCCAACCATCCTCTAGCTACAGGCTTGAGGTCCAATCTTCTTAGTTGAACTGGCTTGCCTTTGGAGTCAATCTTCCATTGAGCTCCTTCTACACATATGTCCATAAGGACTTGGTCCAACCTTTGATTAAAGTTGACCCTTCTAGTGTAGGGGCGTTCATCTCCTTGCATCATGGGCAAGTTAAACGCCAACCTCACATTCTCCGGACTAAAATCTAAGTATTTCCCCCGAACCATTGTAACATAGTTCTTTGGATCCGGGTTCTTACTTTGATCATGGTTCTTGGTGATCCATGCATTAGCATAGAACTCTTGAACCATTAGGATGCTGACTTGTTGGATGGAATTTGTTAGAACTTCCCAACCTCTTCTTTGAATTTCATGTCAGATCTCTGGATACTCATTTCTTTTGAGTTTGAAAGGGACCTCAAAGATTACCTTCTTCTTGGCCACAACATCATAGAAGTGGTCTTGATGGGCTTTGGAGATGAACCTTTCCATCTCCCATGACTCGGAGGTGGAAGCTTTTGTCTTCCCCTTCCCCTTTCTAGAGGATTCTCCGGTCTTAGGTGCCATCAATGGTAATGGAAAAACAAAAAGCTTATGCTTTTACCACACCAAACTTAGAATATTGCTTGTCCTCGAGCAAGAAAAGAAGAATAGAAGAAGAAGAAGAAGAAATGGAGGAGAGGGAGAGTGGGAAGTGTTTCGGCCAAGAGGGGTGTGCTGTGTGAATTTGATGAAGAATGGAGGGCTTTATATAGGGAAGGGAGGGTGGTTATGGTTCGCCCATATGGGTGGGTTTGGGTGGGAAATTGGTTTTGAATTTTGAAGATAGGTGGAGTTTATGAGGTAGGTTTATGGGGAAGAGTAGATGGATGTGAGTGGTGAAGAGGTGATGGGGAAGAGAGTTTATGGGGTTGTGTAAAAGAGAGTGGTGAGAAGAAGTGAGTGGAGGTAGGTGGGGATCCTGTGGGGTCCACAGATCCTGAGTGGATCCTGTGGGGTCCACAGATCCTGAGGTGTTCAAGGATTTACATCCCTGCACCCATTAGGCATGTAAAAATGCCTTTGCACCCAACTCTGGGCGTTCAGCGCCAGGTTGGTGGCCATTTTGGGCGTTCAACGCCCATTTGTGTGCGATTTCTGGCGTTGAATGCCAGAACCATGCCTGTTCTGGCGTTCAGTGCCCAAAAGCTGCCCATTTTGGGCTTTCAGCGCCAGAACCATGCTCTGTTCTGGCGCTGAACGCCAGACAGATGCTTCCTCCAGGGTGTGATTTTTCTTCTGCTGTTTTTGATTCCGTTTTCAATTTTTATATTTATTTTGTGACTCCACATGATCATGAACCTATTAATACATATAACTGAGAAAAATATAGTTAGATAAATAAAAATTAGGTTGCCTCCCAACAAGCGCTTCTTTAATGTCAATAGCTTGACAGTGGGCTCTTATGGAGCCTCACAGATGTTCAGAGCATTGTTGAGACTCTCCAACACCAAACTTAGAGTTTGGATATGGGAGTTCAACACCAAACTTAGAGTTTGGTTGTGGCCTCCTAACACCAAACTTAGAGTTTGACTGTGGGGGCTTTATTTGACTCTGCTTTGAGAGAAGCTTTTTCTGCTTCCTCTCCATGGTTGCAGAGGGAGATCCTTGAGTTTTAAACACAAGGGAGTCCTCATTCCATTGAAGGACTATTGCACCTCTGTCAACATCAATCACAGCTCTTGCTATGGCCAGGAAAGGTCTTCCTAGGATGATGGATTCATCCTCTTCCTTTCCAGTATCCAGGACTATGAAATCAGCAGGGATGTAAAGGCCTTCAACCTTTACTAACACGTCCTCTATTTGTCCATAAGCCTGTTTTCTTGAACTGTCTGCCATCTCTAATGAGATTTTGGCAGCTTGCACCCCATAGATTCCCAGTTTCTCTATTACAGAGAGGGGCATGAGGTTTATTCCTGAACCAAGGTCACACAGAGCCTTAAAGATCATGGTGCCTATGGTGCAGGGTATTATGAACTTTCCAGGAACCTGTTTCTTCTGAGGCAATGTCAGTTGATCCAGATCACTTAGTTCATTGATGTACAAGGGAGGTTCAACTTCCCAAGTAATAGTGCCAAATAATTTGGCATTCAGCTTCATGATTGCACCAAGAAACTTGGTAATTTGCTCTTCAGTAACATCCTCATTCTCTTCAGAAGAGGAATATTCATCAGAGCTCATGAAGGGCATAAGGAGGTTCAATAGAATCTCTATGGTGTCTAGATGAGTCTCAGATTCCTTTGGTTCTTCAGAGGGAAGCTCCTTATTGGTCACTGGACGTCCCAGGAGGTCTTCCTCCTTGGGATTCACATCCTCCTCTCCTTCATTGGGTTTGGCCATTTTGCTTATGTCAATGGCCTTGCACTCTCCTTTTGGATTCTCTTCTGTATTGCTTGGGAGAGTACTTGGAGGGATTTCAGTGATCCTTTTACTCAGCTGGCCCACTTGTGCTTCCAAATTTCTAATGGAAGACCTGGTTTCATTCATGAAACTCACAGTGGCCTTAGATAGATCAGAGACTAGATTTGCTAAATTAGAACCATTTTGTTCAGAGTTCTCTGTCTGTTGCTGAGTGGATGATAAAAAAGGTTTATTATTGTTAAACCTGTTTCTTCCACCATTATTAAAGCCTTGTTGAGGCTTTTGATCCTTCCATGAGAAATTGGGGTGATTTCTCCATGATGAGTTATAGGTGTTTCCATAAGGTTCACCTAAGTAATTTACCTCTGCTATTGCAGGGTTCTCAGGATCATAAGCTTCTTCTGCATAAGAAGCCTCTTGAGTACTGTTGGATGCAGCTTGCATTCCATGCAGACTCTGAGAGATCATATTGACTTGCTGAGTCAATATTTTATTCTAAGCCAATATGGCATTCAGAGTATCAACTTCAAGAACTCCCTTCTTCATAGGCGTCCCATTGTTCACAGGATTCCTTTCAGAAGTGTACATGAACTGGTTATTAGCAACCATGTCAATGAGTTCTTGAGCTTCTGCAGGCGTTTTCTTTAGGTGAATGGATCCACCTACAGAAGTATCCAATGACATCTTTGATAACTCAGATAAACCATCATAGAATATATCCAGGATGGTCCATTCTGAAAGCATGTCAGAAGGACACTTTTTGGTCAGTCCTTTGTATCTCTCCCAAGCTTCATAGAGGGATTCACCTTCTTTCTGTCTGAAGGTTTGAACATCTACTCTAAGCTTGCTCAGCTTTTGAGGAGGAAAGAACTTGGCTAAGAAAGCCTTGACCAGCTTATCCCAAGAGTTCAGGCTATCCTTGGGTTGAGAATCCAACCACACTCTAGCTCTGTCTCTTACAGCAAAAGGGAAAAGCATGAGCCTGTAGACTTCAGGATCTACTCCATTAGTCTTAACAGTATCACAGATCTGCAAGAATTCAGTTAAGAACTGAAAAGGATCTTCAGATGGAAGTCCATGAAACTTGCAGTTCTGCTGCATCAGAGAAACTAATTGAGGTTTCAGCTCAAATTTGTTTGCTCCAATGGCAGGAATAGAGATGCTTCTTCCATGTAAATTGGAATTAGGTGCAGTAAAGTCACCAAGCAACTTCCTTGCATTATTATTATTTTCAGCTGCCATCTCCTCTTCCTGTTCGAAAATTTCTGAAAGGTTATCTCTGGATTGTTGTAATTTAGCTTCTCTTAATTTTCTCTTCAGAGTCCTTTCAGGTTCTGGATCTGCTTCAACAAGAATGTTCTTGTCCTTGCTCCTGCTCATATGACAAAGAAGAGGGCACAAAAAAAAATAATAATAATAATATGGGTCCTTTATACCACAGTATAGGGATCCCTTTGTGAGTGGAAGAAAAGAGGGGGAGACAAAGAATGTAATATAATAGAAGAAACACAACTGTGAGGAGGGTTGAGATGTGAGATGAGATGTTAGTAGATGAATAAATGAATAGAATAAGATGAGAGAGAAGGAATTTTTGAAAATAGTTTTTGAAAAAGAGTTAGTGATTTTTGAAAACAGTTTTTGAAAAATGTTAGTAATTTTCGAAAATTAAGATTTAAAAATTAAAATAATTAATAAATTAAAAAAAATTTTGAAAAAGGGGAAAGATATTTTCGAAAATGAGAGAGAGAGAGTTAGTTAGGTAGTTTTGAAAAAGTTAAGAAACAAACAAAAAGTTAGTTAGTTAGTTGAAACAAATTTGAAAATCAATTTTGAAAAAATAAGAAGTTAGGAAGTTAGAAAAGATATTTTGAAAAGATATTTTTGAAAAAGATAAGATAAGAAGATATTTTGAAAAGATATGATTGAAATTAGTTTTGAAAAATATTTGATTTTTAAAATCACAATTAATGACTTGATTCACAAGAAATCACAAGATATGATTCTAGAACTCAAAGTTTGAATCTTTCTTAACAAGCAAGTAACAAACTTGAAATTTTTGAATCAAAACATTAATTGTTATTGTTATTTTCGAAAATTTGATATAAAATTAAGAAAAAGATTTTTGAAAAATATTTTTGGAATTTTCGAAAATAACTAAGAATTTTGAAAAAGATTTGATTTTTGAAAAATATTTTGAAAAAGATAAGATTTTCAAATTGAAAATTTGATTTGACTCATAAGAAACAACTTGATTTTAAAAATTTTTGAAAAAGTCAACTCAAATTTTCGAATTTGATGAGAGAGAAAGGGAAAGATATTTTTTTGTTTTTTTGAATTTTTATGATGAGAGAGGAAAACAGGAAAAATGATGCAATGCATGAAAGTTATGGATCAAAACAATGAATGCATGCAAGAATGCTATGAATGTCAAGATGAACACCAAGAACACTTTGAATGTCAAGATGAACATCATAGACACAATTTTGAAAAATTTGTAATGCAAAGAAAACATGCAAGACACCAAACTTAGAATTCTTTAATGCTTACGCACTAAGAATTCAAGAATGCATATGAAAAACACCATACAACACAAAACAAAAAATCATCAAGATCAAACAAGAAGACTTACCAAGAACAACTTGAGGATCATGAAGAACATTATGAATGCATGAAATTTTCGAAAAATGCAAGATGCACATGCAAATGACACCAAACTTATGACATGACTCATGACTCAAACAAGAAACACAAAAAATGTTTTTGATTTTTATGATTTTCTAATTTTTTTTATTTTTTCGAAAATTATATGAAAAAGAAAAAAAATAAGGATTCCAAAATTTTTAACATGAATTCCAGGAATCTTGCATTCTTAGTCTAAAGCTTCAGTCCAGAAATTAGACATGGCTCACAAGCCAGCCAAGCTTTCAATGAAAGCTCCGGTCCAAAACACTAGACATGGCCAATGGCCAGCCAAGCTTCAGCAGGTGAATCAGGAACAGCAGCAGGTGGATTAGCAACAACTAGCTTGCTCTTGATAACAAATTGCTGCCTCAGTCCAAATAAATTTAGACATGCCTTTACAGCCAGCCAGGCTTCACATGCTTCATGAAACAGTAGAATTCATTCTTAAAAATTTTGAATAAAATTTTTTAAAACATTTTTATATTATTTTTTTTCGAAAACAAAGGAGAAAATTTTGAAATATTTTTGAAAAATTTTTTGAAAAGAAAACAAAAAGAAAGTTACCTAATCTGAGCAACAAGATGAACCGTCAGTTGTCCAATCTCGAACAATCCCCAGCAACGGCGCCAAAAACTTGGTGTTGTTGCCGGATCAAACTTGGCACTGATGTTACCGGACCAAAAGCTTGTCGAAAACTCGAACAATCCCCGGCAACGGCGCCAAAAACTTGGTACGCGGAATCGTGATTACACTTTAATTATGTAAAATTCATTGCTCTTTCTTTTCCTGGAAATGGCACCAAAAACATGATGCCAAGACCATGGTTCACAACTCCGTGTAACTAACCAGCAAGTGCACTGGGTCGTCCAAGTAATACCTTACGTGAGTAAGGGTCGAATCCCACGGAGATTGTTGGTATGAAGCAAGCTATGGTCACCTTGCAAATCTCAGTTAGGCAGATATAAATTGATAATGATGTTTTTGAATAATAAATAATAGAATAGGGATAGAGGTACTTATGTAAATCATTGGTAGGAATTTCAGATAAGCGAATGGAGATGCTTTTCGTTCCTCTGAACCTCTGCTTTCCAGCTGATGTGTATTTTCGGAAAAACGAAAAACGAATTCCAAGCACACAAAACTCACCGGCAAGTGCACCGGGTCGCATCAAGTAATAAAACTCACGGGAGTGAGGTCGATCCCATAGGGATTGAAGGATTGAGCAATTTTAGTTTAGTGGTGGATTTAGTCAAGCAAATCAAGATTTGGTTGAGTGATTTGTGATTAACAGAATTTAAATTGCATGGAAAGTAAAGGGAATGGGTAAATTGCATGAAATTAAAGAGAACAGAAAATAAAGTGCTGAATCTTAAAGAACAAGTAATGTAAATTGCAGAAACTTAGATTGCAAGAAATGTAAATTGCAGAATCTTAAAGTGCAAGAAATGTAAATGGCTTGAATGGTAAAGGGAATTGGGAAGTGGATTTGCAGAAGTTAAACAAGGAAAAGTAAATTGCATTAATCAGACAAGTAGAAAATGACTTGAATTGAACCGGATCTCAAACGGAAATGTAAATGAACTTGAAAAGCTTTAAACAGAGAATGTAAAATGCAAACTCCAGATCTCAGGACCCAAGAGACTAGATAACCGAGTCTAGATCTCAATTCCTTCCTAGATCCAAATGTAGAATTCAATTGCAAGAAATTAAAGATCAAAACAGAAGAAAGCTTGAATGTAAATCTCAATTCTCCAATGGTGCAATAAAAGAAACAGAAAGAGATCTCAAGGTGAGATTGAGACAGAATTTCCCCAATTCTCAACACCCAAGACTCAAGACAAGTGTAATTGAAATTGAAAACAAGAAAACTAAGAGGAAGAGAATTCAATTCTCCTTCCCCAAACTCAGAAACTCAGAACAATTCAAAATCCAAAAGCTCTCCAAAAAACTACCCAGCAAAACTAGGAAGGAAAAGCTCTAAAAGGAAAAACTCCCCGAAAACTTAAATCCTAAGCTATTTATACACTTTCTTCAAATGGTCGTCAAGCCTTCAATTGGGCCTTTGTTCTTGATGGAATTGGGTTGATAAAGGCCTTGGTTGATTGCTACTGGAGTTGGAGAGAGAACCGAAGTGAACCGGGTTGGGAATTATAAAAGCTTGAGTAAAAGTTTGAGTAAAAGTTTGAGGCAAACTTTTACTCAAACTTTTTACACCAGCTGCCCCATTCTTGCTGCTACCAACGTTTGAGCTAAAGTTTGGGGTCAAAATTTTGCTCAAACGTTGGCCCCCTTATGCACACTCATGGCGCCAACGTTTGCCAAAAAGTTTGAGGCAAACGTTGGCGCAAACTTTTTGTCTCCAGGGTGTGTTGCTGATGGCGCCAACGTTTGCCAAAAAGTTTGAGGCAAACGTTGGCGCAAGCTTTTGTCCTCCAGGGTATTGATTTGTGATCCCAACGTTTGCCAAAAAGTTTGAGGCAAACGTTGGCGCAAGCTTTTTTCCCAAAAGTTTGAGCTAAAGTTTGAGGCAAACTTTTGCTCAAGCTTTTTGTTCCCTGGGGTGTTTTCACTTATTCCGAAAGTTTGAGCTAAAGTTTGAGGCAAACTTTTGCTCAAACTTTTTGTTCTCTCTTGCTCCTAGCCATTCCTTCTTGCTTCAACCTTTCTCCAAGCTTTCTTCACCTATCATTAATCAACCAAACACATCAAAGCTATGCTCAAAATCATGAGATTGTCATTCTTTCATAATATGTGGCAATTATAGAATAAATCCTCATGAAATTGCATTAATTTATCTATGGTTGATTAAATCAAAGGAAACATGAAAATCTACCCAATTGGCTTGCTTGGGGCTCAAGAAAGTGCATAATTCAATTGAAAACAAAAGAAAAAGGCATGCGAAACTAGGCTAAGATGACTTGTCATCACAACACCAAACTTAAAGCTTGCTTGTCCCCAAGCAAGAAATGAATTATTGAGAAGAAAGAATGAAATGGAAGATGATGTTCATGCTAGCTGAGTATTATTGGTAGTTCATGGGGTTTTATGTGGATATGTAAACACTCACTTCTTATTGACTCTTAGGCCTAGAAAGTCTTCTTCAAGCATCAAGCAACACACTGCTATAACCTCTCATTATTTCTTTATCCTTGGCTATTATTTTGTTCATAAGCTTTATTTGAGTGTCATGTGTAACAAGTTTATTGATTTCTTTATACTTGACACATTATTCACTATAGACACTTGGCTCACATTCCTTCTTAAAACATTGATGCCCAGCACCTCTTTGGGCTACTAAATGCCTTGTAGTTAGGTTGCTCTTGATAGTGGACTTTCAGCTGATGATCCTAGGTTAGTTAACCCAAGTCACCGAGTGTTGATGCACTCCAAAGAGCTTAATAGTTCAAGCAGATCCTAGTACAAAGACACCATAGGCATATATTCTAAGGTTCAAGCTATTGGTGTCTAGCTTTGTTTCTTTTTGTTTTTCTTTTGTTCTGTTGCCATTTTTGGCTTTTTCTTTTCTCTCTTTTTTTTTTGATTTTCTTTTTAACCAAGGATTTTTATTTGATTGAGATTCATAGACAGTAGGCCACTTTCTACTTAGAAGGAGACATTCTAGTTCTCTTATTCACTAAAAGTGAGTTATCATACAATCACACATACATACCACCACTTACTTTTATTGTACTTCTATCTAACAGAGAACTATCTTACTTCACATTCAAACATTTCTTTTTATTGAATTAAAGATGCAGGGGACAAAGCATGCAGTTAGTTAAGTGAAAGTAAACATACAAGCACACACTTGGACTAGCTTACTTATTGCAAAAGAAAATTGAATCTACTTGAACTTGATGAACACTTTAGCAAGACATAAATCAAAGCATTTCTCAACAGCAGAAGTTAAGTATAAATACAACCTATTGGTTTGCAGTTCTTTTGTTCCTCCTTCTGTTGTGCCCCTTTTGAGTCATGATGCATAATGTCTTCAAATGGTGGTTCGTTCCCTGCATAATTCTCAAAAGTTGCTTGCTTCTCAAGCCCTTAGGTGACTGGTTAGTATGCATGAATTGAGTGTGGCTTTTTGGATTCAATTTGGTGTGGGAACACCAAACTTAATTCCTTGCCTCTATAATGCAACAGGTTGTACATTTATAAATTCTTTTGCCTTGCTAAAGGTTATGGAACCAAACTAAGAAGCAATTAACTGGTTGAATAATTTGTCTGATTGCTTGGAGCTATCATTATGCAAGAGGTAAGAGTATGCTTTTAAATGAGATTTTGGTGGAACACCAAACTTAGAATCCTTCATTCTCCCTTAAATTGTTTTGGTGTGCAACACCAAACTTAGATCCTTGCAATACAGACAAAACTACTCAACCTTTTTATTGAAACAGCTATGAAAAGAAAACTACCTCAGGTTGGGTTGCCTCCCAACAAGCGCTTCTTTATTGTCACTAGCTTGACATCTCGTTCTTTGATCATGGAGGGTGAAAAGCATAGTGCCTCAGCTTTTCTCCTCTTACTGTGAACTTTCTTCCGGTCTCCTTTTTTATGATCTCTAGGTGTTCAAGTGAAAGGACCCGGTTCACAGTGTAGTATTCAGATGATTGTGGGGACACCTTCATTTGTTGGGTGTTTAACACTACTTTATCCCCTGGTGAAAAGCATTCAGTAGTGATCTTCTTGTTTCTCCACCCTCTTGGCCTCTTCTTCTTTTCTTTCTCAAAAGATACTCCCTGCCTTGGTGGTTCCTTATCTGAGATGTTGAATTTCTCATCTGGAGGTTTTGGATCTAGTTCCTCCTTGATTTCTTTGGTCTGTTGCACCATCTCTACTTCTTTCAAGCATGGATTTGGAAGTCTTGGAGCTAACTCATTGACTACCTCCTTCAAACTTTGATCTCTGGCCTTATCCTCCGTACACTCTTCTTCTTGAGTGGGCTCATGTGGGGTTTTAAAAACATGGAATGCTAGGTGCTCATCATGCACTCTCAGCAACAATTCCCCTTTTTCAACATCTATCAGTGCTCTGCCCGTAGCAAGAAAAGGCCTCCCTAAGATGATGGGGGTGTTAGGGTCCTCCTCCATATCCAGAATGACAAAATCAGCTGGGAGAAGGAATTTCCCCACTTTTACCAATACATTCTCTACAACTCCAACTGCTTGCTGGATGGATTTGTCAGCCATTTGAAGAAGTATTCGTGTGGATTTCAGCTCACAAATTCGAAGTTTCCTCATTAGAGACAAAGGCATCAAGTTTATGCTTGCACTAAGGTCACAGAATGACTTTTCAATTGTTATGTCTCCTATGGTGCAAGGTATATAAAAACTCCCAGGATCATCTTTCTTCTCTGGTAACTCTCTTTGGAGAATAGCACTACATTCCATTGTCATCTCAACAATTTGTCCTTCTTTTAGGGACTTTTTCTTTGTCAGCACTTCCTTCATAAATTTGGCATACACTAGCATCTGTTCAAGTGCTTCTAAGAAAGGAATATTGATGCTGAGGGTCTTGAATATGTTCAGGAACTTTGAGTATGCTTATCCTCATTCTCTTTTTTGAACCTCTGAGGGTATGGAAGTTTGGGGATATGTGGCTTCACCCCTTCCTTCTTCTCTTGTAGTTGTGTTTCAAGGATGTCCTTATCTCTCTTTGAGCTTTTTGCATTCTTGATTTTTTGATCCTCTTCACTTCTCTCTTCTGTCTCTTCTTGTGGAACTTCTCTGTTGTGTTCTTCCTGATTGATGGCTTTCTTCTCACTTCCCACTATAATTGCTTTGCACTCCTCCCACTTTGTAGCTTTTCCTTTGTCCCTTGAGTGGTCTTGAGTGGCACTAGGGGATACATTTGATTGCTTCTCATCCATCTCTGCAATTCGTTTAGCCATTTGTTCCATATGCCTCTCAAGATTTTTACTTGTTATGGCTTGATCCTTCCGTGCTGCTTCCTGATCTTGTCTTGCCATCTCTTGATTTTTTTTGAGTTTCTCCACCATTATCTCTAGATTAGAGATTCTTTGGGAGTCTGGATTTAGTTGTGGTTGTGTAAAGTGAGATGGTTGTTGCTGGAAGTTGTTTGAACCATTTGTGGGGTTGTTTTGTGGGTGGAATGTGGGTGTGGAAGGTGGATGATGGTTGTTTTGGTTAGTGACTGAATTATTGGGTAGATAATAGCTGGAATTTGGGTGGTCATTTTGGGGTTTTCTATATGGATTGTGGGTTATGTTTTGCTGGTTGTTGTTCTGGTTTCTTCTTGAGTTGTTTTGGTTTGAATTCCTTTGCCATGGTTGTTGATTTTGAGTGTGGTTATCTCCCCATCAAAGATTTGGATGGTTCTTCCAGGATGGATTGTAGGTGTCACCATAAACATCATTTTGGCCTGAACCTTGGTTGTGCACATATTGAAGTTGTTCCTGCTGCTGATCTTCTTGGTTTTCTTTATTTTGCCCCCATATGGTTGATGGTTGGCTTGTATTCACTGCTGCAACTTGCAAGCTGTCAAACTTTTTAGCCATCTGCTCAAATTATTGTTGAATCTGCTCCTGCATTATCTTGTTTTGAGCTAGGAGGGTGTCAACCCCTTCTATTTCTAACACTCCTTTCCTTAGTGATGGTTGGCATTGTCTCTGATGGCCAAAGAAACATTGGTTGTTAGCCACCATGTCAATGAGGTTCTAAGCTTCTTCAGCTGTCTTCATGAGTTGCATTGAGCCTCCTGCTGAATAGTCAAGTGCCTCTTGAGCTTTCATTGTCAGTCCTTCATAGAAATTTTGGAGTTTATCCCATTCATTAAACATCTCTGGTGGACACTTCCTGAGTAAAGCTTTGTATCTTGGTCTTCACTGTGTTACATATCCTCAGGAAGGTGGATAGGTGTTGGTTTGGATCTTCCAAGGGGCCTCCTCCATAGGAATAGTTGTTCTGCACCAAGGTGATGAGTTGGGGCTTCAATTCAAAGTTATTTGCATCGACAATTGGGGTAAGGATGCTACTCCCACAATGCCTTGGATTAGCAAATGTATATGAAGCCAAGACTCTGCTCTGGGGTTGACCATTGTTGTTGGCCATTCTCACTGGTGGATTTGTTGGATTTGTTGAGTGTTCCTCCAATTCATGATATTCTTCATCTGATTCTTCCTCTCCAACAACATTTTTTTCTCTTGCTTCTCTTCTTAGCCTTCGGAGGATTCTTTCGTCAGTTTCATGAAAGGTAGGGATCTCTCTTCTTATATCTGACAAACAAGCAAAACACAAGAATCACACAAGACGAGAAAAGCAATAACACTTCAATCCATGGCTGAAGTGAAATATTAGTTAGCTTAGGCAAAAATTCAAACAGTTAGCGTGTTAGTCAAAAGTTAAAGAAACAGAAAAGAAAAAGTGCTTGATCTAGATCTCCACTTCACTTAATCATTGTCAATCTAATCAATCCCCGGCAACGGCGCCAAAAACTTGATATGTATTTTCGGAAAAATGAAAAACGAATTCCAAACACACAAAACTCACCGGCAAGTGCACCGGGTCGCATCAAGTAATAAAACTCACGGGAGTGAGGTCGATCCCACAGGGATTGAAGGATTGAACAATTTTAGTTTAGTGGTGGATTTAGTCAAGCGAATCAAGATTTGGTTGAGTGATTTGTGATTAACAGAATTTAAATTGCATGGAAAGTAAAGGGAATGGGTAAATTGCATGAAATTAAAGAGAACAGAAAATAAAGTGCTGAATCTTAAAGAACAAATAATGTAAATTGCAGAAACTTAGATTGCAAGAAATGTAAATTGCAGAATCTTAAAGTGCAAGAAATGTAAATGGCTTGAATGGTAAAGGGAATTGGGAAGTGGATTTGCAGAAATTAAACAAGAAAAAGTAAATTACATTAATCAGACAAGTAGAAAATGACTTGAATTGAACCGGATCTCAAACGGAAATGTAAATGAACTTGAAAAGCTTTAAACAGAGAATGTAAAATGCAAACTCCGGATTTCAGGACCCAAGAGACTAGATAACCGAGTCTAGATCTCAATGCCTTCCTAGATCCAAATGTAGAATTCAATTGCAAGAAACTAAAGATCAAAACAGAAGAAAGCTTGAATGTAAATCTCAATTCTCCAATGGTGCAATAAAAGAAACAGAAAGAGATCTCAAGGTGAGATTGAGACAGAATTTCCCCAATTCTCAACACCCAAGACTCAAGACAAGTGTAATTGAAATTGAAAACAAGAAAACTAAGAGGCAGAGAATTCAATTCTCCTTCCCCAAACTCAGAAACTCAGAACAATTCAAAATCCAAAAGCTCTCCAAAAAACTACCCAGCAAAACTAGGAAGGAAAAGCTCTAAAAGGAAAAACTCCCCGAAAACTTAAATCCTAAGCTATTTATACACTTTCTTCAAATGGTCTTCAAGCCTTCAATTGGGCCTTTTTTCTTGATGGAATTGGGTTGATAAAGGCCTTGGTTGATTGCTCTTGGAGTTGGAGAGAGAACCGAAGTGAACCGTGTTGGGAATTATAAAAGCTTGAGTAAAAGTTTGAGTAAAAGTTTGAGGCAAACTTTTACTCAAACTTTTTACACCAGCTGCCCCATTCTTGCTGCTACCAACGTTTGAGCTAAAGTTTGGGGTCAAACTTTTGCTCAAACGTTGGCCACCTTATGCACACTCATGGCGCCAACGTTTGCCAAAAAGTTTGAGGCAAACGTTGGCGCAAACTTTTTGTCTCCAGGGTGTGTTGCTGATGGCGCCAACGTTTGCCAAAAAGTTTGAGGCAAACGTTGGCGCAAGCTTTTGTCCTCCAGGGTATTGATTTGTGATGCCAACGTTTGCCAAAAAGTTTGAGGCAAACGTTGGCGCAAGCTTTTTCCCCAAAAGTTTGAGCTAAAGTTTGAGGCAAACTTTTGCTCAAGCTTTTTGTTCCCTGGGGTGTTTTCACTTATTCCGAAAGTTTGAGGTAAAGTTTGAGGCAAACTTTTGCTCAAACTTTTTGTTCTCTCTTGCTCCTAGCCATTCCTTCTTGCTTCAACCTTTCTCCAAGCTTTCTTCACCTATCATTAATCAACCAAACACATCAAAGCTATGCTCAAAATCATGAGATTGTCATTCTTTCATAATATGTGGCAATTATAGCATAAATCCTCATGAAATTGCATTAATTTATCTATGGTTGATTAAATTAAAGGAAACATGAAAATCAACCAAATTGGCTTGCTTGTGGCTCAAGAAAGTACATAATTCAATTGAAAACAAAAGAAAAAGGCTAGTGAAACTAGGCTAAGATGACTTGTCATCACAACACCAAACTTAAAGCTTGCTTGTCCCCAAGCAAGAAATGAATTATTGAGAAGAAAGAATGAAATGGAAGATGATGTTCATGCTAGCAGAGTATTATTGGCAGTTCATGGGGTTTTATGTGGATATGTAAACACTCACTTCTTATTGACTCTTAGGCTTAGAAAGTCTTCTTCAAGCATCAAGCAACACACTGCTATAACCTCTCATTATTTCTTTATCCTTGGCTATTATTTTCTTCATAAGCTTTATTTGAGTGTCATGTGTAACAAGTTCATTGATTTCTTTATACTTGACACATTATTCACTATAGACACTTGGCTCACATTCCTTCTTAAAACATTGATGCCCAGCACCTCTTTGGGCTACTAAATGCCTTGTAGTTAGGTTGCTCTTGGTAGTGGACTTTCAGCTGATGATCCCAGGTTAGTTAACCCAAGTCACCGAGTGTTGATGCACTCCAAAGAGCTTAATAGTCCAAGCAGATCCTAGTACAAAGACATCACAGGCATATATTCTAAGGTTCAAGCTATTGGTGTCTAGCTTTGTTTCTTTTTGTTTTTCTTTTGTTCTGTTGCCATTTTTGGCTTTTTCTTTTCTCTCTTTTTTTTTGATTTTCTTTTTAACCAAGGATTTTTATTTGATTGAGATTCATAGACAGTAGGCCACTTTCTACTTAGAAGGAGACATTCTAGTTCTCTTATTCACTAAAAGTGAGTTATCATACAATCACACATACATACCACCACTTACTTTTATTGTACTTCTATCTAACAGAGAACTATCTTACTTCACATTCAAAAATTTCTTTTTATTGAATTAAAGATGCAGGGGACAAAGCATGCAGTAAGTTAAGTGAAAGTAAACATACAAGCACACACTTGGACTAGCTTACTTATTGCAAAAGAAAATTGAATCTACTTGAACTAGATGAACACTTTAGCAAGACATAAATCAAAGTATTTCTCAACAGCAGAAGTTAAGTATAAATACAACCTATTGGTTTGCAGTTCTTTTGTTCTTCCTTCTGTTGTGCCCCTTTTGAGTCATGATGCATAATGTCTTCAAATGGTGGTTCGTTCCCTGCATAATTCTCAAAAGTTGCTTGCTTCTCAAGCCCTTAGGTGACTGGTTAGTATGCATGAATTGAGTGTGGCTTTTAGGATTCAATTTGGTGTGGGAACACCAAACTTAATTCCTTGCCACTCTCTCTAATGCAACAGGTTGTACATTTATAAATTCTTTTGGCCTTGCTAAAGGTTATGGAACCAAACTAAGAAGCAATTAACTGGTTGAATAATTTGTCTGATTGCTTGGAGCTATCATTATGCAAGAGGTGAGAGTATACTTTTAAATGAGATTTTGGTGGAACACCAAACTTAGAATCCTTCATTCTCCCTTAAATTGTTTTGGTGTGCAACACCAAACTTAGATCCTTGCAATACAGACAAAACTACTCAACCTTTTTATTGAAACAGCTATGAAAAGAAAACTACCTCAGGTTGGGTTGTCTCCCAACAAGCGCTTCTTTATTGTCACTAGCTTGACATCTCGTTCTTTGATCATGGAGGCTGAAAAGCATAGTGCCTCAGCTTTTCTCCTCTTACTGTGAACTTCCTTCCAGTATCCTTTTTTATGATCTCTAGGTGTTCAAGTGAAAGGACCCGGTTCACAGTGTAGTATTCAGATGATTGTGGGGACACCTTCATTTGTTGGGTGTTTAACACTACTTTATCCCCTGGTGAAAAGCCTTCAGTAGGGATCTTCTTGTTTCTCCACCCTCTTGGCCTCTTCTTCTTTTCTTTCTCAAAAGATACTCCCTGCCTTGGTGGTTCCTTATCTGAGATGTTGAATTTCTCATCTGGAGGTTTTGGATCTAGTTCCTCCTTGATTTCTTTGGTCTGTTGCACCATCTCTACTTCTTTCAAGCATGGATTTGGAAGTCTTGGAGCTAACTCATTGACTACCTCCTTCAAACTTTGATCTCTGGCCTTATCCTCCGTACCCTCTTCTTCTTGAGTGGGCTCATGTGGGGTTTTAAAAACATGGAATGCTAGGTGCTCATCATGCACTCTCAGCAACAATTCCCCTTTTTCAACATCTATCAGTGCTCTGCCCGTAGCAAGAAAAGGCCTCCCTAGGATGATGGGGGTGTTAGGGTCCTCCTCCATATCCAGAATGACAAAATCAGCTGGGAGAAGGAATTTTCCCACTTTTACCAGTACATTCTCTACAACTCCAACTGCTTGCTGGATGGATTTGTCAGCCCTTTGAAGAAGTATTCGTGTGGATTTCAGCTCACAAATTCGAAGTTTCCTCATTAGAGACAAAGGCATCAAGTTTATGCTTGCACCAAGGTCACAGAATGACTTTTCAATTGTTATGTCTCCTATGGTGCAAGGTATATAAAAACTCCCAGGATCATCTTTCTTCTCTGGTAACTCTCTTTGGAGAATAGCACTACATTCCATTGTCATCTCAACAATTTGTCCTTCTTTTAGGGACTTTTTCTTTGTCAGCACTTCCTTCATAAATTTGGCATACACTGGCATCTGTTCAAGTGCTTCTAAGAAAGGAATATTGATGCTAAGGGTCTTGAATATGTCCAGGAACTTTGAGTATTGCTTATCCTCATTCTCTTTTTTGAACCTCTGAGGGTATGGAAGTTTGGGGATATGTGGCTTCACCCCTTCCTTCTTCTCTTGTAGTTGTGTTTCAAGGATGTCCTTATCTCTCTTTGAGCTTTTTGCATTCTTGATTTTTTGATCCTCTTCACTTCTCTCTTCTGTCTCTTCTTGTGGAACTTCTCTGTTGTGTTCTTCCTGATTGATGGCTTTCTTCTCACTTTCCACTATAATTGCTTTGCATTCCTCCCACTTTGTAGCTTTTCCTTTGTCCCTTGAGTGGTCTTGAGTGGCACTAGGGGATACATTTGATTGCTTCTCATCCATCTCTGCAATTCGTTTAGCCATTTGTTCCATATGCCTCTCAAGATTTTTACTTGTTATGGCTTGATCCTTCCGTGCTGCTTCCTGATCTTGTCTTGCCATCTCTTGATTTTTTTTGAGTTTCTCCACCATTATCTCTAGATTAGAGATTCTTTGGGAGTCTGGATTTAGTTGTGGTTGTGTAAAGTGAGATGGTTGTTGCTGGAAGTTGTTTGAACCATTTGTGGGGTTGTTTTGTGGGTGGAATGTGGGTGTGGAAGGTGGATGATGGTTGTTTTGGTTAGTGACTGAATTATTGGGTAGATAATAGCTGGAATTTGGGTGGTCATTTTGGGGTTTTCTATATGGATTGTGGGTTATGTTTTGCTGGTTGTTGTTCTGGTTTCTTCTTGAGTTGTTTTGGTTTGAATTCCTTTGCCAGGGTTATTGGTTTTGAGTGTGGTTATCTCCCCATCTGAGATTTGGTTGGTTCTTCCAGGATGGATTGTAGGTGTCACCATAAACCTCATTTTGCCCTGAACCTTGGTTGTGCACATATTGAAGTTGTTCCTGCTGCTGATCTTCTTGGTTTTCTTTATTTTGCCCCCACGTGGTTGATGGTTGGCTTGTATTCACTGCTGCAACTTGCAAGCTATCAATCTTTTTAGCCATCTGCTCAAATTGTTGTTGAATCTGCTCCAACATTATCTTGTTTTGAGCTAGGAGGGTGTCAACCCCTTCTATTTCTAACACTCCTTTCCTTAGTGATGGTTGGCGTTGTCTCTGATGGCCAAAGAAATATTGGTTGTTAGCCACCATGTCAATGAGGTTCTGAGCTTCTTCAGCTGTCTTCATGAGTTGCATTGAGCCTCCTGCTGAATAGTCAAGTGCCTCTTGAGCTTTCATTGTCAGTCCTTCATAGAAATTTTGGAGTTTATCCCATTCATTAAACATCTCTGGTGGACACTTCCTGAGTAAAGCTTTGTATCTCTCCCATGCTTCATACAATGACTCTCCATCCATCTGAGTAAATGTTTGAACCTCTGTTTTGAGCCTGATGATCCTTTGAGGAGGATAAAACTTTGCTAAGAACTTGCTCACTAGATCCTCCCAATTGTTGATGCTTTCTCTTGGAAATGACTCCAACCATTGAGTAGCTTTGTCCCTCAGGGAAAATGGAAACAACAACAATTTGTAACTGTCAGGATGTACACCATTGGTCTTCACTGTGTTACATATCCTCAGGAAGGTGGATAGGTGCTGGTTTGGATCTTCCAAGGGGCCTCCTCCATAAAAACAGTTGTTCTGCACCAAGGTGATGAGTTGGGGCTTCAATTCAAAGTTATTTGCATCGACATTTGGGGTAAGGATGCTACTCCCACAATGCCTTGGATTAGCAAATGTATATGAAGCCAAGACTCTCCTCTGGGGTTGACCATTGTTGTTGGCCATTCTCACTGGTGGATTTGTTGGATTTGTTGAGTGTTCCTCCAATTCATGATATTCTTCATCTGATTCTTCCTCTCCAGCAACATTTTTTTCTCTTGCTTCTCTTCTTAGCCTTCGGAGGATTCTTTCGTCAGTTTCATGAAAGGTAGGGATCTCTCTTCTTATATCTGACATACAAGCAAAACACAAGAATCACACAAGACGAGAAAAGCAATAACACTTCAATCCATGGCTGAAGTGAAATATTAGTTAGCTTAGGCAAAAATTCAAACAGTTAGCGTGTTAGTCAAAAGTTAAAGAAACAGAAAAGAAAAAGTGCTTGATCTAGATCTCTACTTCACTTAATCATTGTCAATCTAATCAATCCCCAGCAACGGCGCCAAAAACTTGATGTGTATTTTCGGAAAAACAAAAAACGAATTCCAAACACACAAAACTCACCGGCAAGTGCACCGGGTCGCATCAAGTAATAAAACTCACGGGAGTGAGGTTGATCACACAGGGATTGAAGGATTGAGCAATTTTAGTTTAGTGGTGGATTTAGTCAAGCGAATCAAGATTTGGTTGAGTGATTTGTGATTAACAGAATTTAAATTGCATGGAAAGTAAAGGGAATGGGTAAATTGCATGAAATAAAAGAGAACAGAAAATAAAGTGCTGAATCTTAAAGAACAAGTAATGTAAATTGCAGAAACTTAGATTGCAAGAAATGTTAATTGCAGAATCTTAAAGTGCAAGAAATGTAAATGGCTTGAATGGTAAAGGGAATTGGGAAGTGGATTTGCAGAAATTAAACAAGGAAAAGTAAATTGCATTAATCAGACAAGTAGAAAATGACTTGAATTGAACCGGATCTCAAACGGAAATGTAAATGAACTTGAAAAGCTTTAAACAGAGAATGTAAAATGCAAACTCCAGATCTCAGGACCCAAGAGACTAGATAACCGAGTCTAGATATCAATGCCTTCCTAGATCCAAATGTGGAATTCAATTGCAAGAAATTAAAGATAAAAACAGAAGAAAGCTTGAATGTAAATCTCAATTCTCCAATGGTGCAATAAAAGAAACAGAAAGAGATCTCAAGGTGAGATTGAGACAGAATTTCCCCAATTCTCAACACCCAAGACTCAAGACAAGTATAATTGAAATTGAAAACAAGAAAACTAAGAGGAAGAGAATTCAATTCTCCTTCCCCAAACTTAGAAACTCAGAACAATTCAAAATCCAAAAGCTCTCCAAAAAACTACCCAGCAAAACTAGGAAGGAAAAGCTCTAAAAGGAAAAACTCCCCGAAAACTTAAATCCTAAGCTATTTATACACTTTCTTCAAATGGTCTTCAAGCCTTGAATTGGGCCTTTGTTCTTGATGGAATTGGGTTGATAAAGGCCTTGGTTGAATGCTCTTGGAGTTGGAGAGAGAACCGAAGTGAACCGGGTTGGAAATTATAAAAGCTTGAGTAAAAGTTTGAGTAAAAGTTTGAGGCAAACTTTTACTCAAACTTTTTACACCAGCTGCCCCATTCTTGCTGCTACCAACGTTTGAGCTAAAGTTTGGGGTCAAACTTTTGCTCAAACGTTGGCCCCCTTATGCACACTCATGGCGCCAACGTTTGCCAAAAAGTTTGAGGCAAACGTTGGCGCAAGCTTTTTTCCCAAAAGTTTGAGCTAAAGTTTGAGGCAAACTTTTGCTCAAGCTTTTTGTTCCCTGGGGTGTTTTCACTTATTCCGAAAGTTTGAGGTAAAGTTTGAGGCAAACTTTTGCTCAAACTTTTTGTTCTCTCTTGCTCCTAGCCATTCCTTCTTGCTTCGAACCTTTCTCTAAGCTTTCTTCACCTATCATTAATCAACCAAACACATCAAAGCTATGCTCAAAATCATGAGATTGTCATTCTTTCATAATATGTGGCAATTATAGCATAAATCTTTATGAAATTGCATTAATTTATCTATGGTTGATTAAATCAAAGGAAACATGAAAATCTACCCAATTAGTTTGCTTGTGGCTCAAGAAAGTGCATAATTCAATTGAAAACAAAAGAAAAAGGCTAGTGAAACTAGGCTAAGATGACTTGTCATCACCTGCCATCTTCATCCAATCAGTCTTACTCCTTTCCATGGCTGGCTTTATGTGATACATCACCATTGTCAAAGGCTACTTTCGGTCATCTCTCGGGAAAATGATCCAATGCCCTGTCACGGCACGGCTAATCGTCTGGAGGCATCACCCTTGTCAATGGCTTCATCTTATCCTCTCAGTGAAAATGATCAACGCACCCTGTCACGGCACGGCTATTCATCTGTCGGTTCTCGATCATGCTGGAATAGGATTTACTATCCTTTTGCGTCTGTCACTAACGCCCCACAATCGCGAGTTTGGAGCTCGTCACAGTCATTCATTCATTGAATCCTACTCGGAATACCACAGACAAGGTTTAGACTTTCCGGATTCTCTTGAATGCCGCCATCATTCTAGCTTACGCCACGAAGATTCTGGTTAGGAGATCTAAGAGATACTCATTTAATCTAATGTAGAACGGAAGTGGTTGTCAGGCATGCGTTCATAGGGAATGATGATGATTGTCACGTTCATCACATTCAGGTTGAAGAGCAAATGAATATCTTAGAAGCGAAATAAGATGAATTGAATAGAAAACAGTAGTACTTTGCATTAATCTTTGAGGAACAGCAGAGCTCCACACCTTAATCTATGGAGTGTAGAAACTCTACCGTTGAAAATACATAAGTGACGGTCCAGGCATGGCCGAGATGGCCAGCCCCCAAAACGTGATCAATAGATCAAAAGATAATCCAAAGATGGTCAAAAAGACTAGTGAAATGTCCTATTTATAATAAACTAGCTACTAGGGCTTACAAGAGTAAGTAAGTGATGCATAAATCCACTTCCGGGGCTCACTTGGTGTGTGCTTGGGCTGAGCTTTGAGTGTTGCACGTGTAGAGGTCCTTCTTGGAGTTGAACGCCAGCTTTTGTGCCAGTTTGGGCGTTCAACTCTGGTTTTGGATCCTTTTCTGGCGCTGGATGCCAGAATTGGGCAGAGAGCTGGCGTTGAACGCCAGTTTACGTCGTCTATTCTTGGCCAAAGTATGGACTATTATATATTTCTGGAAAGCCCTGGATGTCTACTTTCCAACGCAATTGGAAGCGCGCCATTTCGAGTTCTGTAGCTCCAAAAAATCCATTTTGAGTGCAGGGAGGTCAGAATCCAACAGCATGAGCAGTCCTTCTTCAACCTCTGAATCTGATTTTTGCTCAAGTCCCTCAATTTCAGCCAGAAAATACCTGAAATCACAGGAAAAAACACACAAACTCATAGTAAAAGTCCAGAAATGTGAATTTAACATAAAAACTAATGAAAACATCCCTAAAAATAACTAGATCCTACTAAAAACATACTAAAAACAATGCCAAAAAGCGTATAAATTATCCGCTCATCAGATACCTATCTCAAAAAATCCCCAAATCCACCGATAACTTCCCAAGTGACACTGAGAAGAATCCAAGAGGAGCAACACAAAAGGTGAAATGGGATGAATGTAAAGCAGTAAGACTAGCAAGTGAGGAGGTTTGGAAAGAGGAAGTTAGCAATCCTACAGTACATAATCGAAGAGTTTCAGAAGAAAGGAAAGAAGAGATTGAGTAAAAGACTGATGCTGCCCAAGAGAGAGAATCAAAAGAGAAAAAAATCCTGCAACCACATGTGCCACAAGCACCATTTCCTCAGAGACTCAGCGGAGGTGAGAAAGAAAGGTCATATTCAAGATTCCTAGATCTGTTTGCATCTCTCAGTGTCAATATTCCCTTTATCAAAACTCTCCAACAAATGCCAACCTACATCAAATGCATGAAAGAGCTGCTGAACAAGAAAGGAACCTTAAAAGGGGGACAAACAGTGACAATGAACAAGGAATATAGTGCCCTCATCAAGAAGGATGTACTCCTGAAGAAAAAAGATCCAGGGAGCTTTCATATTCCCTGTGCCATAGGAGAAACCAAAATTGACAAAGTATTTTTGATGCACGGAAACTTGTCTCTTAACAAATCTCCCTCGGCAAGTATACCGAATTGTCGTCAAGTAATAACTCACAAAAGAGTGAGGTCGAATCCCACAGGGATTGATTGGTCAAGCAACTTTAATTGGAGGAATGTTCTAGTTGAGCTAAGCAAAATTTGGTTTGAGAGTTGCAGGAAATTAAATGGCGGGAAAGTAAATAGCAGAAAATGTAAATGTTGGAAATAAAGAGCTGAAAATAAATGACGGAAAGTAAATTGTAGAATCTTAAATGGGAATAGGGAAGATGATCATAGAAGTAATTGTCAGAAATTAAAGAGAATGGGTAAGATCAGAAATTGGGCTTAGGAGATGTTGCATCCTTCGGATCAAGTTCATTTTCATCTCTTCCTCAATCAATGCATTCATTGATCTCCTTGGCAATCTTAAGTGATTGAATTCCAATTCCTTGGTAAATTCAATCTCTCAAATTTTGATCAATAGCCAATTCCTTGGTCCAATTGCTCATGAGAAGAGATGAGGTATGGTCACTGATTATACCACATGTATTTTCAAATCAAAGTGTGGTAGGATTATATGTCACTATATCCATCCAAACCCCAATTTGGTCCAACATGAAAAAGCATTTCTAGCATGATCTCTTCATTCCTCTTCCAAGGTTCCGAAGAGATCCAAGTATGAATAGCTTCTTTTCCAAGATAACTACTCAATTGGATGAAGATTGAAAGCTTTCTAGTAAAATCAAGAGAAAAGAAAGAAGACGAATAATGAAAACTATTATTGATCCATCAAATTACAACAGAGCTCCCTAACCCAATGAAAGGGGTTTAGTTGTTCATAGCTTTAGAAATGGAAAATAAAGATGGGGAATGCATTCTGAAAATGTTAAACTAGAAGTTACAGAGAAAGTAAAAATACAGAGAGTAATTCTAATAGTGCTAAAAAGCTCTTTTCTAGTTCAAAGTTCTCCCTATTTATACTATTCTTCTGATCTTCTAGTTGCTTCTTCAAGTCTTGGATATGGGCCTTTGGATCTTGAGTTGAAGCAGTTATCATCTTCAGTGGGCTTAGCTTTACTTGCAGAGAGAGAGTGTGAAGTAGGCATGGACTTTAGCTTAGGACGTTAGTGGCGTTAACGTTAAGTGAAAGTGTGGGTTCGAGAACGTTAGTGACAATCACCTTTTTCATTAACATTCCTAACCCAAGAATGGTCCACGTTAACTTCAACGTTAGTGGCACCAACGTGACCACTAACGTTACCTCTTGGTCCTTCGCACACGTTATTGGGGTTTACCCTTTTCAATAACGTTGAGAGCCCCCCTTTCTCACGTTAGAGTTCACGTTAGTATAACTAACGTGGCTCTTAACGTGAGCACACTTTAGCCTCGAGAGCGTTAGTGACACTTACCTTTGTCACTAACGCTCTAAAACGCCCCTTTTCTATGTTAGAGTTCACGTTAATTGTGTTAACGTGGCCTCTAACGTGGTATTGGTAGCCATCGCCAACGTTAGTGACAAAGGTGAGTGTCACTAACGTTGGCTCATCATTCTCTCCTTCACGTTAGCTTCCACGTTAACTGAGTTAACGTGGCAACTAACGTGGCTCAAAGTGGCTCAAAGTGGCTTAGTCCAATGTTAGTGACAAAGGTGAGTGTCACTAACATTGGCCATTCCTTTCTTCCCCATGTTAGAGTCCACGTTAACTGAGTTAACGTGGCTCTTAACGTGGCCCTTATGAGCTTGGTCCAACGTTAGTGACAAAGGTGAGTGTCACTAACGTTGGCTTCATCTGCTTCTTCCACGTTAGAGTTCACATTAACTGAATTAACGTGACTCTTAACGTGGACAGTTGCCACTTTGGAGCGTTAGTGGTACTTACTTTTACCACTAACGTTGGAGTTCTACTTCTCTTCCACGTTAGCTTCCACGTTAACATAGTTAACGTGGCAACTAACGTGGGCTATGATGGCTCACGAAAGCCTTAATGGCGATCACTTTTCTCATTAACGTTGCAAGTTAGCCTCCATTCCACGTTAGTGGTCACGTTAGCTAGATTAACGTGGCTACTAACGTGGTTCTTCCTTGCTTCCTTTGTCCTGAAATCAAGCAACAAAGTGCATCAAATCTCTAATCCAAGTTATGAGACATGCATCATTCAATTTTGTCATTTAATTCATGCATAATTCTCATGAAATCATGTAAAATTCACAATGTTTGCTTGAATCAAGTTGTAAGTGATTATTTACCCAAAACTTGCTTATTTCCTAAGAAAATGCATGAAACTATCCTAAAACCATAAAGAAAAGATCAGTGAAACTGGCCAAAATGTCCTGGCATCACAACACCAAACTTAAAGCTTGCTTGTCCTTAAGCAAGTACTGGAACAAGAGAATGATGAATGACAAGATGAGTGAATCATTCTTGTGGAGGTCATGCCCTTAGTTTTATGGGGTTTCATGCATAGCAACTTAGGTTCATTCCTTTATTGGCTTTTAGACCTTTATCATGCCTTTGAATACTCACTTGATGGCACCCTTTGAGACTGTTATTTATTGATCCCTTTGTCTTTCCAAGGTTTATTACATCCTTAGGCTAAGTGTTCTGTGAGTGGGCAACTCTTTAAGATAAGTTTTCAGCCAACACTCCCGAACAAGTTGGTTCATGGTGCTAGGTGTTGAAACACCCCTAAGGACTTACTCCGTCAAGTCTCTCTCCCTCATACATGCACACCACAGGCACATGGTTTGTTATTTTCTTTCCTTGAGGTCTTGGTGTCCAGCACCTCTTTGGGTTACTAAATGTTCTGTAGCAAGGTTGCTCTCGATAGTGGATTTTCAGTTGATAATCCTGGGTTAGTTAACCTAAGTTACCAAGTGATGAAGCACTCCTAAGAACTTATTCATCCAAGCAGATCCTTGGTACAAGAGCACCACAGACACATCCCTCAAGGTTCAAGCCCTTGGTGCCTAGCCTTATTCTTTATTACCTTTCTTTCTTTTTCAATTCTTAGTGTTCTTTTCCTTTTTATTATTGGGATCTTAGTATTTAGCTAGTCTCATGGGGTGTGTTTCAAGTATATGATTCATGATAGATAGTTGCCTTCCTACCTTGTTGGTGAACCAACTTAGCTAAGTGATTACTACCCCACGAATTTAAGGACTTACTCCACAAATTGAACTCCACTCTGGTCTTTCATAACATCTCTTTTTATTTAGTTTAAAAAGGACAAGCATACAAGTAAGCAAGGTGAAAATGCAGCATGTAACTTAGACCAGCACACATATGAAAAAGGTAATGAAAACTTAAAGACAGAATTGAAAATTCCTAAGCTACTATGGAAGCATGTTCTATTTCATATATGATTTTCCTTATTTAAAAATTGAAAAAGATGGTACAATGAGGGAACTCCACCACCTTTTATTCATGGGATTGCTCATGCTCTCCTTCTTGTTTGTCCCCTTTGTGTCTACTTGTGCTTCCTTGCATTCGTGCCAGTCTAGCTTTTTTCCAATCCTCAAGTGCCTTCCTTACTGATTCATGACTCTTTTCTACCCTCTCTCTTTCTTCTCGCGCTAATTCATCCTTCACTTCTTCATAGCTTGTGATTCCTGGATGCAGTGTAGGCAGTTGTCCGACTAAGTATCCGAGTCTGGCCTGAGTGTTCACATGATGTCCAGTCTGGTTCATGTAAACTACTTCTGAAAACGCCCTGTATTCGTCAAAGAGTTCTGCCTGTTCTAGCTGTTTTCGATGCATTTCATGTATGTGTGCACCTTGATGTGCTTGGATGTTGATTAGCTTTTGGATGGCCTCTTGTTGTTGATCCTGCATTTGATCCAACCTGTGGAAGGATTTACCCCATTGTTTCCCTTGTTCCAGTTGCTGCTCCATAATCTGCTTTTGCCACTCTCCCTGTTGATTCCCCCATCTAGAAATTGATTCTTCTTGGCGATTCATCATTTGTAGTTGGAGCTCCTTCTGTGCCTCTTGATTCTCCCAATACTGCCTAGATAAGCCATCAATGGCTTCTTGTAATTGGTGCATGTTCAAGGTGGCTGTGGCTTGCTCCTCTGGGTTCTGCCCTTCCACAGCTTGATGGGCTACTCTCTTTCTTATCCTTCGTTGAGGTAGGGAGAGGCAACAGCATGCATGGTGAAAGGTTCTAAACTTCTTTTCATCAAAAGGGCGTTGCTCCATAGGCTCCTTCCCCTTTCTTATTTTAGAGCTTGATGATGCCATGAGTACGAGTTGATGTGTGAGAGTGTTGAGGGTTTATGGACAAATGGTGGAATTCAGTTGGGTTTGGATAGGGTGAGATGAAAGGACTTGGGTTCCGAAGGTGTGAAGTATAAAGAATGGGAATTGGAATGTGAAGGGGGTACGGACTAGGAATCACTTATATAGGAAAGTGATGGGTGAATGAAAGGTGTGGATTGATGGGGTGGTTGTGTGATGGACGGATGGGGTTTAGCAATGGATGAGCACAAGGATGATCAACTTTATGATGGGGTTGGTTCAGTTTCCAAGCTTTGTTCTTCTTCCCATGTTGCATGGCAACAATTCCCAATGCAATCCCCATGAAGACACGTGTATAGTCCTCTCTTTTTGTGGTGGCCGAATCCTCCTTTAATTGTCCCATCAATTCTCCTACAAAATAAAAGAAATATGATTAATAAGATTTTGGAAAGTGGTGGCAAAATTAAAAAAAAAGAGTAACTACTTTTTAAAATTTTTTTTTTGTTTCTAGTTACTAATTGTGATTCATGAGTGCAAAGGTGTGGATTGATGGGTGGTTGTGTGATGGACGGATGGGGTTTAGCAATGGATGAGCACAAGGATGATCAACTTTATGATGGGGTTGGTTCAGTTTCCAAGCTTTGTTCTTCTTCCCATGTTGCATGGCAACAATTCCCAATGCAATCCCCATGAAGACACGTGTATAGTCCTCTCTTTTTGTGGTGGCCGAATCCTCCTTTAATTGTCCCATCAATTCTCCTACAAAATAAAAGAAATATGATTAATAAGATTTTGGAAAGTGGTGGCAAAATTAAAAAAAAAAAGAGTAACTACTTTTTAAAATTTTTTTTTGTTTCTAGTTACTAATTGTGATTCATAAGTGCAAATCAACTAACCAACTAAATGTCCATGTATGCAACATTGGTGACACCAAACTTAGTTTGTGGCACTGTGGTGTAAGAAGATTTGTTCAAGGTGCTAAGAGTGACATGCTATGAATTGCATTCATGTTCTCTTAGTGTGCCTTGAACACCAAACTTGTTCTTCACTATATGTTGCATTCAAGGATATGTTAAAGTTGATTTGAATTTCATGAACCTTGTTTTATTAACTATTTTAAAAGCGTGTAAAACATGGGTTGCCTCCCATGAAGCGCTTCTTTAGCGTCACTAGCTTGACGTTCTGCCTTTTGTCAGGGTGGTTGGTAGTGCTTCAGATCTTCTCCGCTTGCAGTAAACCTATATCCATTGGCTTCATCAAGGATCTCTACATGTTCTAGGGAGAGAACTTTGTTGATGGTAAAAACCTTGGGTAGCTGAGATGGGATGGTGGGGAGATGAGGTGGGATATCTGGGAAATAAGCTGAGATCACTTTATCCCCTGGAGAGAAACCTTCTGTAGGGATCTTCTTGTTCCTCCATCTCCTTGGTGCCTTCTTCTTTGTTTCTTTTGTTGTTATCCTGCTCTTTGTGGTCTCTTTTCCTAAGGATATTTTGTTGCTGGTCTCATATGATTCTGGTGGTTTTGGCTCTACTTGAGCTTCCTTTAGCTGTGACACCTTCTGGCTGTTTTGTTTATCAACCAAGGGGATTCCCAAGTGTACATTTTGTGCTTCAATGCTTGTTTCTTCCACCAGTGCTTTGTTGTGATTTTCCCTTGATTCCTCCTGTTCTTGGTCTGCTTCTTGTGAAGGTTTGAAGACATTGAATGCGAGTTGTTCATCATGTATCCTCAGTATTAGCTCTCCTCGCTCCACATCTATGAGTGCTCTGGCTGTAGCTAGAAATGGTCTTCCCAATATGATTGGGTGGATGAGACTCTCTTCCATTTCCAATATGACAAAATCTGTGGGGAGGAAATAGTTTCCCACTTTTACCAACATATTTTCAACCACTCCCACTGCTTGTTTTTTAGTTTTGTTAGCCTGCCTGATGACTACGTCTGTGGGCATCAGCTCATTTATCTGCAGCTTCTTCATTAGAGATAGAGGTATTAAGTTGATGCTTGCTCCCAGGTCACAGAGTCCCTTATCGATCAGTATTTCTCATATGGCATAGGGGATGTGAAAACTCCCTGGGTCCTTCCTTTTTGTAGGCAACTCTGTTTGAATGAGAGCATTGCACTCCTTATTCATCACTATTGTTTGTCCTCACTTGAGTGAGCTTTTCCTGGTTAGCAGCTCCTTCATATACTTAATGTATGAGGGCATTTGTTGGAGGGCCTTGATGAATGGTATGTTTACATGGAGAGATGCAAACATGTCAAGAAACCTTGAGTATATTCTCTTCTCTACACCACCATTGAGTATTTGGGGAAAGGGTGCATAGAGTCTCAACAGCTCCTTCTGTGTGATTGTGGTTTCTTAATGATTCTCTTCCTGCCTTCCTGCTGATGTATCTTGAGGTTGTTCTAATGGTTTGTTCGGCTCTTCCTCAGTCTCCTTATCACTTATAGTAACCATCTTGCAATTTTCCCATATGACCTTCTTTGCTTCACCTCTCGGATTTTTCTCTGTGTCACTTGGGAAGTGTAACAACCCTAATTTTCGAGTATGCGAGATCTTTTCTGAAGGCACGGATTTCTCCGAAAGATCAGTAAATGGAACACCTCTGTTATATCATCAAGCATCTCAATCCTCATTATCATTATGTCATCCTTAAGCTAGAACCTCCTCTGAGGCAAGCTCGATAATGCAATCGGGAAGAACCTAGTTTTTGAACCGTATCGGTTGGCAGTTTTGATTCTGATTTTCGAAAATAGTCTCTGTTTGATGAACCGGACTCGATTCATGAGAGAAGAGATATAATATTATAATATTATCATTATATTAGTATTAGAACATGCTTGAATGATATTATAAGGTTACCTGGTCTATTTTTGTTAAAAACAGAAAATCGGTTTAACCGGGTTTACGGTTTACTGGTGCAGCTTAGCACCAGCACTCTCTAATGAATTTAGCAATGCTAAGACCTCATAATACATGTTCTATTCTCATAATAAATATGTTACTAGTGTCATTTATGCTAGTAGCTTAGAAAATAATTTTTAGAGATGTTTTTACGAGTGTTTCGATACACCTAGTTTTAGTAGTTATACACCTGAGATATTTTAATATTATTTTAACCCACCTCCAAGCCAACCAATCATAACTCACCTTACACCCCCAAGACACTCTAAGGCTGGTCATTTACTCCCTTTGGCCGAAATTGAAAGGAGAGAAAAGAGAAAAAACTTCATGAACACTTAATCTTTAAAGCTTGATTTCTTATGAACCAAAACTCAAATCAAAAGTCTAATTTCACCAAAATGATCCTCTCTTCTTCCTCTACATAACCATGTGACTTATCAAGGCTGGAAATAAGGTGAGATGACTGTCTCCCTCCCTCTTCAATTCGGTTTTCAAGGAAAACCATGCAAAACATGTGTTTTCTTGATTTTCTTCCTTAGGAATCATGCTTAACTTTACTTGAGGTCCAAGAAACGTGAATTTTCAGCAAGTCTAAGATGAGATATCTCTTCCTAACATACTGAGTGAGATTTGGTCAGTTGAGAGTTTTTGGATTTAAAGTTGTTCTTGATGTGATTTAGGAGGAAAAAGTGCTTAAGGACCACCTGAAAGTTTAACCGAATTAGGAGCAGCAAAACCAGGTAGGGTGTCACAAAGTTAATCTTGATTATTTGTGTTTGAGTTGTGTGAATGTTGTATAAATTGTCTGTGCTAAAAATTGGTTGCATATATGATTGATTCTTGGTGAAAATTTGGTGAAATTTTGATGAAATTTGATGAAATTCAAGCTTTAAAATTCATGTTCTTGGGCAGCTGGAAAAACGAAACCCTAAGATTAAATTGAGGTTCAATTTGTGTTGAAATCATGTAGAAAAGATGGGGTTTTAGTGGCTGCTAATTTATTATGAATTATAGTAAAAATCGGTTGCTGAAAAGACTGAAAAACGGGTAAAAATAGAGAAAGAATCTGAAGAATTTATGAAGAACATGAAGAACACTTTGAGTGTGGTGAAGAACAATGAAGAACACCTTTTTGATTCATAAAAGGGCAAGGAAGTAATTAATTTGGTGTTTGAGTAGTTATATGGTAATTTCTTGAAGTTAGGGTGGTAAAAGTAGAAATATTAAAAGTTACGGGTGGTAAAAAGTGAATTTTAAAGGTTAAAAGTAAAAGTAAGTTAATTTTTGAAAATTTAATAATAAAATAATAAATAATAATAAAATATTAAATAATAATATTTAATTAAAAATAATATTTTAATAAAAATAATAAAATAATGCGAAAAAGGCAGTTTTCTGTAAAAGCTTTAGAAAGACAACTTTAAGCGCAGAATCTCATAATTACCCTCATAAAACACTTAGGGAGTGGTAATAACATGATAGTGAGGCAAAGATAAGGAAAAGATAAAAAGTTAAAGAAAAGATAAAAACCAAAGAAAAAGTCTGTAAAATTTTAATGACAGAAAAATAGACAGAGACTAGTGAACAAACTAGGGCAACATAGTTAGTCCTTGAGTTGCGACTAGGGTTAGGTATTATATGAAAAGTTAAACTGTTTCGGTATAGGCTTAATGAACCTATACTTGGGACAGACTAACTATTCATACCGAAATTTACATAAGCTTTAAATACATACGTTAAACAGAGAAAGCAGAGCAGAGTAGAGAAACACAGAGAACAGGGCAACCAGAGTAAAGTAAAGAGATAAAGAGAAAAAGAGTAATATAGATACAGAGGAAAGAGTAATCAGAAAAAAGTAAAGAGATACAGAGAACAGAGTAATCAGAGCAGAGTAAAAAGACAAAGTAAAAAGAGTAATATGATAAAGAGAATAGAGAACAAGTAGAGGGCCTGTTGAAAGGTCATTTGTTGCGTTAAGGCAACTCCAGAGATATTTGTATATTCATCTGCTGCTTTTCTATTGGCCCTAGAGGTCCTGTAGGCCCAAGTTCACCTACAGTAAGTTGTTATTCCTGTAGGTCAAAGTTCACCTGCAGTGAATATCAATTGTGTATCTCAGGGTGTTGCTCCTGTAGGCCGAAGTTCACCTACAGAGAGTTGTAATACCTGTAAGCCGAAGTTCACTTACAGGGGCGCCATTTCTGTAAGCCGAAGTTCACTTACAGAGGTGCTATTTCTGTAGGCCGAAGTTCACCTACAGAAAATTGTTGTGCTGTAATTAGACTATTTCTGTAAGCCAAAGTTCACTTACAGAGGTGTTATTTCTGTAGGCCGAAGTTCACCTACAGAAAGTTGTTGTATTGTGTTTAGACTATTCCTATAAGCCGAAGTTCACTTACGGGAGTGCTATTTCTGTAGGCCGAAGTTCACCTACAGAAAATAATCTATATCTAGGACTAGTTCCTAGGTAATGTCAGGCTGTAGGGTGTAAACCGACACGTGAGCTCATGGCCTGCATAGGACAGACATGCATCATACTTGGTTGCGCATTTTCTCTGTTATGATTGTTGTTTGAATGTATGCTTTCTTTGTTTTCATTCTATTCTCTGTGTCTGTGTTTTGTTTCCGTGTATTCTTTTGTTTGTGTTTTGCTTTCTTAGTTTCTTTATTTATCTGTATCTTCTGTTTACTGTTTCTCTGTATTCTGCTATATGCCTGCTAAGCGACACGGAATTAATGAACTTAACTAATAACCCCGACCCTACTAAGAACTCCCCAGTTCTTACCCCTTCTCTCTCCCTTCCCCCTTCAGATGGAAGCATGAGTTCCCTTCCGTAATTTGCTGACGATCGTACGCAAAAAAAAAAAGGATTCCGCTCTAGGTAGTCTTCTGAGTCTAGAGTGAACTTTGTTTCTGTTTATATGTATATACTGTGAGACCAGCCAATGTCTGCACCTCGTTCGTATGCGCACTTTAACCTAAACCCTGTGTACGAGATTCCAATTGGGTAGCTACTTCATGAGGTACCAGAGAGACGTCATATGGCAACGTCTGATCGTGCAAAGGAATAGCAGATGATGTTCTATCTTTTGATGACATTCCACCTGACTTGAGTTGTGAAGACTTAGAACGTACTTTCCCTCAGTTTAGTAGTTTAGAGGGACTAGGGGAGTATAGAGTCTAGGCTAGCCTGGGCGCCAGCTTAGGGACTTCTTGAACAGGTCAGGGCCTAGGATGTTGTATGTATATATATGTATATAGTTATTATCTAGCTATATCTAGGGGTGTTCTAACTAAAATTCTATACTCTAATAAAGCCTGAATCACTGAATGTTGTTGACTACATGTGATATTTTTATGTGTGGTTGTTTATAACTGTTTTATCTGTCATCAGTTATGAATTGATTATGAATGATTCTGTTTATTAATTCAAACGTTTTCAAAAAAAAAAGTACCTCGCTAACTAACTACGCTTTTAACAACGAATCAGGCTCATATAATAAATAATAGATAATAATTAGGATGACAAATTGGTAGCACTCAGTTTCTGGTATGTCCTAGGCGTACTGAAAATTGGGTCATTACAGGAAGCAATCAGTAGGTTTGGAGATCTTCTCAGAAAGGTATCCCACTTGAAACTCCAGCCTCTTGATGGTGTCTCCCTAGTTCTTGATATTGGCTCGCACCTCCTCCTTGAACACCTTGTTATCTTGGATCTCTTTGCATATGCCTTCAAGCAGAGTTTCAATCCTTGAGAGTCTATCTTCAGATGATGGTGAGTCGAGATTGGAAGGATGAGAAGGGCCATTTTGACTTTGGTATGGATGCTGAGAAGTGTTGTTAGGTGGGTGTTGATAAGACCTCTGTGTGGAGTGTTGGTGAGCTGCATTGTTATTAGAATTGTGGCATCTCTGATCTTGGCTCTGATCCTGTTGGTTTCCCCACCCAAAATTTGGGTGGTTCCTCCAACCGGGATTATATGTTTTGGAGTCTGGGTCATGGTGCTGCCTAGGTGAATTTCCAATGTAGTTGGCTTGTTCCTGATCACCCTCTGCTTCTTCATTCACTCCTTCTTGAGCTGCTGCTGAGGTGGTGATTGCTGCCTGATAAACCACTATTTTATGGTTTATCTTGTGCTCAATTGAGTGGATTTCATCAACTCTTTACACACTTATTCATAATATTTGCATGGTTTTATATTTCCTTCCTGATTTTGTGCTATGATTGAAAACATGCTTCTTTGATCTTATATTTACTTATTATTAATCCTCTCCTATTACCATTAGATGCCTTGATATGTGTGTTAAGTGTTTTCAGAGGTTACAGGACAGGAATGATTCAGAGGATGGAAAGGAAGCATGCAAAAGTGGAAGGAATACAATAAGTTGGAGAAATTGCTAAGCTGTCCAGCCTGACCTCTTCGCACTCAAACAGCTATAACTTTATCTACAGAGGTCCAAATAACGTGGTTCCAGTTGCATTGGAAAGCTAATGTTCGGGGCTTCGATTTGATATATAATATGCCATAGTTTCCCTGACGCTAGGTGACGCGAATGAGTGATCCATGCGAACGCATTGCATCTGCGAACTTCAAAAACTATTTTCGAAAATTCTCTCCTCCTCTCATCCCCTTCTATTTATTTATTCATCTACTAACACTTCTCTTCATCTCACATCTCTGCTCCTATCATCACCTTTGTGTTTGGATTCTTCATTCTTCTTCACCCCTATTCCTTTTCTTCTTCTACTAACAATAAGGAACCTCTTTACTGTGACATAGAGGATTCCTCTTCTTTTCTTTTTCTCTTCTCTTTCTTATGAGCAGGGACAAAGAAAAAGGCATTCTTGTTGAAGCTGATCCAGAACCTGAAAGGACTCTGAAGAGAAAACTAAGAGAAGCTAAATTACAACAATCCAGAGACAACCTTATTGAAAATTTCAAACAAGTAAAGGAGATGGCAGCCGAACCCAACAACAATAATGCAAGGAGAATGATTGGTGACTTTACTGCACCAAATTCTAATTTACATGGAAGAAGCATCTCCATCTCTGCTATTGGAGTAAACAATTTTGAGCTGAAACCTCAGCTAGTTTCTCTGATGCAGCAGAACTGCAAGTTTCATGGACTTCCATCTGAAGATCCTTTTCAGTTCTTAACTGAATTCTTGCAGATCTGTGATACTGTTAAGACTAATGGAGTAGATCCTAAAGTCTACAGGCTCATGCTTTTCCCTTTTACTGTAAGAGACAGAGCTAGAGTGTGGTTGGACTCTCAATCCAGAGATAGCCAGAACTCTTGGGATAAGCTGGTCATGGCTTTTTTAGCCAAATTCTTTCCTCCTCAAAAGCTGAGCAAGCTTAGAGTGGATGTTCAGACCTTCAGACAGAAGGAAGGTGAATCCCTCTATGAAGCTTGGGAAAGATACAAGCAGCTGACTAAAAAGTGTCCTTCTGACATGCTTTCAGAATGGACCATCCTGGATATATTCTATGATGGTTTATCTGAGCTATCAAAGATGTCCCTGGATACTTCTGCAGGTGGATCCATTCACCTAAAGAAAACACCTATAGAAGCTCAAGAACTCATTGACATGGTTGCTAATAACCAGTTCATGTACACTTCTGAGAGGAATCCTGTGAGTAATGGGACGCCTATGAAGAAGGGAGTTCTTGAAATTGATACTCTGAATGCCATATTGGCTCAGAATAAAATATTGACTCAGCAAGTCAATATGATTTCTCAGAGTCTGAATGGAATGCAAGCTGCATCCAACAGTACTCAAGAGGCATCTTCTGAGGAAGAAGCTTATGATCCTGAGAACCCTGCAATAGCAGAGTTAAAATACATGGGTGAACCATATGGAAACACCTATAATCCATCATGGAGAAATCATCCAAATATCTCATGGCAGGATCAAAGGCCTCAACAAGGCTTTAATAATGGTGGAAGAAACAGGTTTAGCAATAGCAAGCCTTTTCCATCATCCACTCAGCAACAGATAGAGAACTATGAACAAAATACCTCTAATTTAGCAAACTTAGTCTCTGATCTATCTAAGGCCACTGTAAGTTTCATGAATGAAACAAGGTCTTCCATTAGAAATTTGGAAGCACAAGTGGGCCAGCTGAGTAAAAGGATCACTGAAATCCCTCCTAGTACTCTCCCAAGCAATACAGAAGAGAATCCAAAAGGAGAGTGCAAGGCCATTGATATAAGCACCATGGCCGAACCTGTAAGGGAAGGAGAGGACGTGAATCCCAAGGAGGAAGACCTCCTGGGACGTCCAGTGATCAATAAGGAGCTTTCCTCTGAGGAACCAAAGTACTCTGAGGCTCATCTTGAGACCATAGAAATTCCATTGAACCTCCTTATGCCATTCATGAGCTCTGATGAGTATTCCTCTTCTGAAGAGAATGAGGATGTTACTGAAGAGCAAGCTGCCAAGTTCCTTGGTGCAATCATGAAGCTGAATGCCAAATTATTTGGTATTGAGACTTGGGAAGATGAACCTCCCTTGTTCACCAATGAGCTAAGTGATCTGGATCAACTGACATTGCCTCAGAAGAGACAGGATCCTGAAAAGTTCATAATACCTTGTACCATAGGCACCATGATCTTTAAGGCTCTGTGTGACCTTGGTTCAGGAATAAACCTCACGCCCCTCTCTGTAATAGAGAAACTGGGAATCTATCGGGTGCAAGCTGCTAAAATCTCATTAGAGATGGCAGACAATTCAAGAAAATAGGCTTATGGACAAGTAGAGGACGTGTTAGTAAAGGTTGAAGGCCTTTACATCCCTACTAATTTCATAGTCCTGGATACTGGAAAGGAAGAGGATGAATCCATCATCCTAGGAAGACCTTTCCTAGCCACAGCAAGAGCTGTGATTAATGTGGACAGAGGAGAATTGATCCTTCAATTAAATAAGGACAACCTCGTGTTTACAACTCAAGGATCTCTCTCTGCATCCATGGAGAGGAAGCAAAAAAAGCTTCTCTCAAAGCAGAGTCAACCAAAGCCCCCACAGTCAAACTCTAAGTTTGGTGTTGGGAGGCCACAACCAACTTCTAAGTTTGGTGTCAAACCCCCATATCCAAACTCTAAGTTTGGTGTTGGGAGGTCTCAACAAAGCTCTGCACATCTGTGAGGCTCCATGAGAGCCCACTGTCAAGCTATTGACATTAAAGAAGCGCTTGTTGGGAGGCAACCCAATGTTTATCTATCTAATTTTATTTTTGTTTTTCATGTTTTATTAGGTTCATGATCATGTGGAGTCACAAAATAAACGAAAAATTTAGAAACATAATCAAAAACAGTGGAAGAAAAATCACACCCTGGAGGAAGCACCTGTCTGGCGTTCAACGCCAGAACAGAGCATGGTTCTGGCGCTGAACGCCCAAAATGGGCAGTATCTGGGCGCTGAACGCCCAAAATGGGCAGCATCTGGGCGCTGAACGCCAGAATTGCACCCTGGAGAAGAGATGGTGCTGAATGCCCAGAACAAGCATGGTTCTGGCATTCAACGCCAGAAATGGGCAACAAATGGGCGTTGAACGCCCAAAATGGGCACCAACCTGGCGCTGAACGCCCAGAGTTGTGTGCAAGGGCATTTTACATGCCTAATTTGGTGCAAGGTTGTAAATCCTTGAACACCTCAGGATCTGTGGACCCCACAGGATCACCTCAGGATCTGTGGACCCCACAAGATCCCCACCTACCTCCACTGACTTCTTCTCACCCCTCTTTCACATAATCCCATAAACACTCTTCCCCAAAACCCTTCACCAATCACCTCAATCTCTCTTCCCCATCACCTCTTCACCACTTACATCCATCCACTCTTCCCCATAAACCTACCTCATAAACTCCACCTACCTTCAAAATTCAAAATCAATTTCCCACCCAAACCCACCCTATATGGCCGAAACTTACCCCCCCTCCCTTCCCTATATAAAGCCTTCCATTCTTCCTCATTTTCACACAACACAACCCTCTCTTTCTCTTCTTGGCCGAAACACACCTCCCCCCTCCTCTCCATATTTTCTTCTTCTTCATCTATTCTTTCTTTTCTTGCTCGAGGGCGAGCAAAATTCTAAGTTTGGTGTGGTAAAAGTATAAGCTTTTTGTTTTTCCATTACCATTGATGGCACCTAAGACCGGAGAATCCTCTAGAAAAAGGAAAGGGAAGACAAAAGCTTCCACCTCCGAGTCATGGGAGATGGAAAGGTTCATCTCCAAAGCCCATCAAGACCACTTCTATGATGTTGTGGCAAAGAAGAAGGTGATCCCCGAGGTCCCTTTCAAGCTCAAGAGAAATGAGTATCCAGAGATCCGACATGAAATCCAAAGAAAAGGTTGGGAAGTTCTAACAAACCCCATCCAACAAGTCGGTATCTTAATGGTTCAAGAGTTCTATGCCAATGCATGGATCACTAGGAACCATGATCAAAGTAAGAACCCGAACCCAAAGAATTATCTCACCATGGTTCGGGGGAAATACTTAGATTTTAGTCCGGAAAATGTGAGGTTGGCGTTCAACTTGCCAAACATGGAAGAGAACGCACGCCCCTACACAAGGAGAGTCAACTTTGATCAAAGGTTGGACCAAGTCCTCATGGACATATGTGTAGAAGGAGCTCAATGGAAGATTGACTCAAAAGGCAAACCGGTTCAACTAAGAAGACTGGACCTTAAGCCTGTAGCTAGAGGATGGTTGGAGTTCATTCAATGCTCAATCATTCCCACTAGCAACCGGTCTGAAGTTACTATAGACCGGGCCATCATGATCCATAGCATCATGATTGGAGAAGAGGTGGAAGTTCATGAGATTATACCTCAAGAACTCTACAAGGTGGCTGACAAGTCCTCCACTATGTCAAGGTTAGCCTTTCCTCACCTCATTTGCCACCTATACAATTCGGCTGGGATTGACATAGAGGGAGATATCCTCATTGAAGAGGACAAGCCCATCACTAAGAAAAAGATGGAGCAATCAAGAGAGCATAGAGAAGCTCATCATCAAGAAATCCCTGAGATTCCTCAAGGGATGCACTTCCCTCCACAGAACTATTGGGAGCAAATCAATACTTCCCTAGGATAATTAAGTTCCAAATGGGACAACTAAGGGTGGAACATCAAGAGCACTCCATCATCCTTCATGAAATAAGAGAAGATCAAAAAGCAATGAAGGAGGAGCAACAAAGACAAGGAAGAGACATAGAAGAGCTCAAGGACATCATTGGTTCCTCAAGAAGTAAACGCCACCATCACTAAGGTGGATTCATTCCTTGTTCTTATTTCTCCTGTTTTTCGTTTTCTATGTTAAGTGCTTATCTATGTTTGTGTCTTCATTACATGATCATTAGTAGTTAGTAACCATGTCTTAAAAGTTATGAATGTCCTATGAATCCATCACCTCTCTTAAATGAAAAATGTTTTAATCCAAAAGAACAAGAAGTACATGAGTTTCGAATTTATCCTTGAACTTAGTTTAATTATATTGATGTGGTGACAATGCTTCTTGTTTTCTGAATGAATGCTTAAACAGTGCATATGTCTTTTGAAGTTGTTGTTTAAGAATGTTAAATATGTTGGCTCTTGAAAGAATGATGACTAGGAGACATGTTATATGATAATCTGAAAAATCATAAAAATGATTCTTGAAGCAAGAAAAGGCAGCAAAGAAAAATAAAATAAAATAGGCGAAAAAAAAAGCAAGTAGAAAAAGCCAAAAGCTCTTAAAACCAAGAGGCAAGAGCAAAAAGCCAATAACCCTTAAAACCAAAAGGCAAGGGCAAATAAAAAGGATCTCAAGGCTTTGAGCATCAGTGGATAGGAGGGCCTAAAGGAATAAAATCCTGGCCTAAGCGGCTAAACCGAGCTGTCCCTAACCATGTGCTTGTGGCGTGTAGGTGTCAAGTGAAAACTTGAGACTGAGCGGTTAAAGTCAAGGTCCAAAGCAAAAAAAGAGTGTGCTTAAGAACCCTGGACACCTCTAATTGGGGACTTTAGCAAAGCTGAGTCACAATCTGAAAAGGTTCACCCAATTATGTGTCTGTGGCATTTATGTATCCGGTGGTAATACTGGAAAACAAAGTGCTTAGGGCCACGACCAAGACTCATAAAATAGCTGTGTTCAAGAATCATCATACTGAACTAGGAGAATCAATAACACTATCTGAACTCTAAGTTCCTATAGATGCCAATCATTCTGAACTTCAATGGATAAAGTGAGATGCCAGAACTATTCAAGAGGCAAAAAGCTACAAGTCCCGCTCATCTGATTGGAGCTATGTTTCATTGATATTTCGGAATTTATAGTATATTCTCTTCTTTTTATCCTATTTGATTTTCAGTTGCTTGGGGACAAGCAACAATTTAAGTTTGGTGTTGTGATGAGCGGATAATTTATACGCTTTTTGGCATTGTTTTTAGTATGTTTCTAGTAGGATCTAGTTACTTTTAGGGATATTTTCATTAGTTTTTATGTTAAATTCACATTTCTGGACTTTACTATGAGTTTGTGTATTTTTCTGTGATTTCAGGTAATTTCTGGCTGAAATTGAGGGACTTGAGCAAAAATCGATTCAGAGGTTGAAGAAGGACTGCTGATGCTGTTGGATTCTAACCTCCCTGCACTCAAAATGGATTTTCTGGAGCTACAGAACTCAAAATGGCGCGCTTCCAATTGCGTTGGAAAGTAGACATCCAGGGCTTTCCAGAAATATATAATAATCCATACTTTGTCTAAGTTTAGATGACGCAAACTGGCGTTCAACGCCAGCTCTCTGCCCAATTCTGGCGTCCAGCGCCAGAAACAAGTTGCAAAGTGGAGTTCAACGCCCAAACTGGCACAAAAGCTGGCGTTCAACTCCAAGAATGACCTCTCCACGTGTAGACTTCAAGCTCAGCCCAAGCACACACCAAGTGGGCCCCGGAAGTGGATTTATGCATCAATTACTTACTTCTGTAAACCCTAGTAGCTAGTTTATTATAAATAGGACCTTTTACTATTGTATTAGGCATCTTTGAATCTTGGAATCTTTGAATCTTTGGATCATCTTTGGACGCCTGGTTCTTAGATCAGAGGGGCTGGCCATTTGGCCATGCCTGGACCTTTCACTTATGTAATTTTAACGGTAGAGTTTCTACACTCCATAGATTAAGGTGTGGAGCTCTGCTGTTCCTCAAAGATTAATGCAAAGTACTACTATTTTCTATTCAATTCATCTTATTTCGCTTCTAAGATATTCATTCGCACTTCAACCTGAATGTGATGAACGTGACAATCATCATCATTCCCTATGAACCCGTGCCTGACAACCACTTCCGTTCTACCTTAGATTGAATGAGTATCTCTTAGATCTCTTAATCAGAATCTTCGTGGTGTGAGCTAGAATGATGGCGGCATTTAAGAGAATCCGGAAAGTCTAAACCTTGTCTATGGTATTCCGAGTAGGATTCAATGATTGAATGACTGTGACAAGCTTCAAACTCGCGAGTGCTGGGCGTAGTGACAGACGCAAAAGGAGGGTGAATCCTATTCCAGCATGATCGGGTACCTCAGATGATTAGCCGTGCCATGACAGGGCATCTTGGACCATTTTCACAAGAGGGGGGATGTAGCCACTAACGTTGGCTCATCATTCTCTCCTTCATGTTAGCTTCCACGTTAACTGAGTTAACGTGGCAACTAACGTGGCTCAAAGTGGCTCAAAGTGGCTTAGTCCAACATTAGTGACAAAGGTGAGTGTCACTAACGTTGGCCATTCCTTACTTCCCCACGTTAGAGTCAGTTAACGTGGCTCTTAACGTGGCCCTTATGAGCTTGGTCCAACGTTAGTGACAAAGGTGAGTGTCACTAACGTTGGGTTCATCTTCTTGTTCCATGTTAGAGTTCACATTAACTGAATTAACGTGACTCTTAATGTGGACAGTTGCCACTTTGGAGCGTTAGTGGTGTAACAACCCCGGTTTTCGAGAACGGAAATATTTTCTGAAAGTACGGATTTCTCCGGAAGATCAGTAAGGGGAAAACCTTTGATATATCATCAAGTATCTCAATCCGCATTGTCATTATGTCATCTTTAAGTTAGAACCTTTTTCGAGACAAGCACGATAACGCGGTCACGAAGAACCTGGTTTTTGAACTATATCGGTTAGAAGTTTTGATTTGGTTTTTTTTAAATAGTCTCAGTTTGACGAACCGGACTCGATTTATGAGAGAAGAGAGATAATAGGATGATATTATCATTATATTAGTATTAGAAGCTTCTTGAATAATATTATAAGGTTACCTGGTCAGTTTTAGATAAAAACAGAAAATCGGCTTAACTGGGTTTACGGTTTACTGGTGCAGCTTAGCACCAACACTCTCTGATGAATTTAGCAATGCTAAGGCCTCATTATACATGTACTATTCTCATAATAAATATGTTACTAGTGTCATTTATGCTAGTAGCTCAGAAAATAATTTTTAGAGATGTTTTTACGAGTGTTTTGATACACCTAGTTTTAGTAGTTGTACACCAGAGATATTTTAATATTATTTTAATCCACCTCCAAGCCAACCAATCACAACTCACCTTACACCCCCAAGACCTCCAAGGCTGTTGCATTTCATCATTTTGGCCGAAAATAACAAGAGAGAAAAGAGAGAAAACTTCATGAACACTTAATCTTCAAAGCTTGATTTCTTCTGAACCAAAACTCAAATCAAAACTCTGATTTCACCAAAATGATCCTCTCTTCTTCCTCTAAATAACCATGTGATTATCAAGGCTGGAAATAAGGTGAGATGGCTGTCTCCCTCCCATTTCAATTCGGTTTTCAAGGAAAACCATGCAAAACATGTGTTTTCTTGATATTCTTCCTTAGGAATCATGCTTAGGAGGAAAAAGTGCTTAAGGAAAAAGTGAGATATCTCTTCCTAACATACTGAGTGAGATTTGGTCAGTTGAGAGTTTTTGGATTTAAAGTTGTTCTTGATGTGATTTAGGAGGAAAAAGTGCTTAAGGACCACCTGAAAGTTTAACCGAATTAGGAGCAGCAAAACCAGGTAAGGTGTCACGAAATTATTCTTGATTATTTGTGTTTGAGTTGTGTGAATGTTGTATAAATTGGCTGTGCTAAAAATTGGTTGCTTATATGATTGATTCTTGTTGAAATTTTGGTGAAATTTTGATGAAATTTGATGAAATTCAAGCTTTAAAGTTCATGTTCTTGGGCAGCTGGAAAAATGAAACCCTAAGCTTAAATTGAGGTTCAATTTGTGTTGAAATCATGTAGAAAAGATGGGGTTTTAGTGGCTGCTAATTTATTATGAATTATAGTAAAAATCGGTTGCTGAAAAGACTGAAAAACGGGTAAAAACAAAGAAGGAATCTAAAGAATTTATGAAGAACATGAAGAACACTTTGAGTGTGATGAAGAACAATGAAGAACACCTTCTTGATTCATAAAAGGGCAAGGAAGTAATTAATTTGGTGTTTGGGGGGTTATTTAGTAATTTCTGAAAGTTATGGTGGTAAAAGTAGAAATATTAAAAGTTACGGGTGGTAAAAAGTGAATTTTAAAGGTTAAAAGTAAAAGTAAGTTAATTTTTGAAAATTTAATGATAAAATAATAAAAAATAATAAAATATTAAATAATAATATTTAATTAAAAATAATATTTTAATAAAAATAATAAAATAATGCGGAAAGGGCAGTTTTCTGTAAAAGCTTTAGAAAGACAACTTTAAACTCATAATCTCATAATTACCTTCATAAAACACTTAGGGAGTGGTAAAAACATATTAGTGAGGCAAAGATAAATAAAAGATAAAAAGTTGAAGAAAAGATAAAAATCGAAGAAAAAGTCTGTAAAGTTTTAATGACAGAAAAACAGACAGAGACTAGTGAACGAACTAGGGCAACATAGTTAGTCCTGGAATTACGAATAGGGTTAGGTATTATATGAAAAGTTAAACTGTTTCAGTATAGACTTAATGAACCTATACTTGGGACAAACAAACTATTCATACCGAAATTTACATAAGCTTTAAATACACACGTTAAACAGAGAAATCATAGCAGAGTAAAGAAACACAGAGAACAGAGTAACCAGAGCAGAATAAAGGGATACAGAGAAAAGAGTAATCAGAGCAAAGTAAAATGACAAAGAGAAAAGAGTAATGTGATAAAGAGAAATAGTTTAAATTAAGATGTTGTAAAAGTGAAAGATGTAAAGTTTGTACAGTATGATTGAACAGAGAAAGAAAGAGGTACTGCATAAAAATGTGAAAATGATGATGAATAATGAGAATGATGATGAATGATGATAATGAGAATGATTATGTGATGATTTCTTGCTTGAGGCAACCCAAGAGATATTTATTTGTTGCTTGAGGCAACCCAAGAGAAGTGTTTATTCATTTGTTGCGTTAAGGCAACTCCAGATATACTTGTATGATCATCTGCTGCAGTGAGGCAGTCAGATAGATAATGGTGTGATCACTGAGAACACTTTCCTACGGTACAGATCCATATTTTATTTCTATAAGGCAAAGGGGTTATTTCCTGCTACAGAAGTACCGTGACCACCTGTTCCATTTCTGTAGTGGAAGAGGGGTTATTTCCTGTATACAGAAGGTGCGTCGGCGTACATCCCTGCAGTGGCAGATGTGTTATTTCCTGCGTGCAGTGGACCCTGTGGTGGCAGAGGGGTTATTTCCTGTACACAGGGGTATAGCCAATAGGAAAGCCTTATCCAGACAGAGGTTGCTGGATAACGTCGGGAGCGGGTTAGTAACCGACAGATGAGCTCATTACCTGCACTAGGGCTAGACATGCATCATACTTGGTTGCGCATTTCCTTTGTTATGTTTGTGGTATGAATGTATGCTTTCCTTGTTTGTATTCCATTCTCTGCGCTTGTGATATTTTCTTGTATTCTACTGTTTGTGTTCTGCTATCTGTTTTCTCTATCTTCTCTACTTATCTGTGTTTTTTAATTACTGCTTCCTTGTATTCTGCTAATAGTCTGCTAAACAACATAGAATTAATGAACGTAACTAATAACCCCGACCCTACTAAGAACTCCCCAGTTCTTACCCCTTCTCTCTCCCTTCCCCCTTCAGATGGAAGTAAGAGTACCTTACCATAGTTCGCTGATGACCATTTGCAAAAAGAGGATTCTGCTCTAGATAGTCTTCTGAGTCTAGGGTGAATATCGTTCTCTGATTATATGTAAACACTGTGAGACCAGCCAACGTCTGCACCCCTTCGTATGCGCACTTTAACCTAAATCTTGTGTACGAGATTCCTATTTTGTGGATACTTTATGAGGTACCAGAGAGACGTCCTGTGGAAAAGTCTGATTGTGCAGAGGAGTAGCAGATGATGTTCTATCTTTTGATGACGTTCCACCTTACTTGAGTTGTGAAGACATAGAACGTACTTTCCCTCGCTTTAGTAGTTTAGAGGGACTAGGTGAGTATAGAGTCTAGGCTAGCCTAGGTGCCTAACATACTGAGTGAGATTTGGTCATTTGAGAGTTTTTGGATTTAAAGTTGTTCTTGATGTGATTTAGGAGGAAAAAGTGCTTAAGGACCACCTGAAAGTTTAACCGAATTAGGAGCAGCAAAACCAGGTAGGGTGTCACGAAATTAATCTTGATTATTTGTGTTTGAGTTGTGTGAATGTTGTATAAATTGGCTGTGCTAAAAATTGGTTGCTTATATGATTGATTCTTGTTGAAATTTTGGTGAAATTTTGATGAAATTTGATGAAATTCAAGCTTTAAAGTTCATGTTCTTGGGCAGCTGGAAAAATGAAACCCTAAGCTTAAATTGAGGTTCAATTTGTGTTGAAATCATGTAGAAAAGATGGGGTTTTAGTGGCTGCTAATTTATTATGAATTATAGTAAAAATTGGTTGCCGAAAAGACTGAAAAATGGGTAAAAACAAAGAAGGAATCTGAAGAATTTATGATGGACATGAAGAACACTTTGAGTGTGATGAAGAACAATGAAGAACACCTTTTTGATTCATAAAAGGGCAAGGAAGTAATTAATTTGGTGTTTGGGGGGTTATTTAGTAATTTCTGAAAGTTAGGGTGGTAAAAGTAGAAATATTAAAAGTTACGGGTGGTAAAAAGTGAATTTTAAAGGTTAAAAGTAAAAGTAAGTTAATTTTTGAAAATTTAATGATAAAATAATAAAAAATAATAAAATAATGCAAAAAAGGCAGTTTTCTGTAAAAGCTTTAGAAAGACAACTTTAAACTCAGAATCTCATAATTAATTTCATAAAACACTTGGGGAGTGGTAAAAACATATTAGTGAGGCAAAGATAAATAAAAGATAAAAAGTTGAAGAAAAGATAAAAATCGAAGAAAAAGTCTGTAAAGTTTTAATGACAGAAAAACAGACAGAGACTAGTGAACGAACTAGGGCAACATAGTTAGCCCTGGAATTGCGAATGGGGTTAGGTATTATATGAAAAGTTAAACTGTTTCAGTATAGACTTAATGAACCTATACTTGGGACAGACTAACTATTCATACCGAAATTTACATAAGCTTTAAATACATACGTTAAACAGAGAAATCAGAGCAGAGTAAAGAAACACAGAGAACAGAGTAACCAGAGCAGAATAAAGGGATACATAGAAAAGAGTAATCAGAGCAAAGTAAAAAGACAAAGAGAAAATAGTAATGTGATAAAGAGAAATAGTTTGAATTAAGATGTTGTAAAAGTGAAAGATGTAAAGTTTGTACAGTATGATTGTACAGAGAAAGAAAGAGGTACTGCATAAAAATGTGAAAATGGTGATGAATAATAAGAATGATGATGAATGATGATAATGAGAATGATTATGTGATGATTTGTTGCTTGAGGCAACCCAAGAGATATTTATTTGTTGCTTGAGGCAACCCAAGAGATGTGTTTATTCATTTGTTGCGTTAAGGCAACTCCAGATATACTTGTATGATCATCTGCTGTAGTGAGGCAGTCAGATAGATAATGGTGTCATCACTGAGAACGCTTTCCTATGGTACAGATCCATATTTTATTTCTGTAAGGCAGAGGGGTTATTTCCTGCTACAGAAGTATCGTGACCACCTGTTCCATTTCTGTAGTGGCAGAGGGGTTATTTCCTGTATACAGAAGGTGTGTCGGCGTACATCCCTGCAGTGACAGATGTGTTATTTCTTGCGTGCAGTGGACCCTGTGGTAGCAGAGGGGTTATTTCCTGTACACAGGGGTATAGCCAATAGGAAAGCCTTATCCAGACAGAGGTTGCTGGATAACGTTGGGAGCGGGTTAGTAACCGACAGATGAGCTCATTACCTGCACTAGGGCTAGACATGCATCATACATGGTTGCGTATTTCCTTTGTTATGTTTGTGGTATGAATGTATGCTTTCCTTGTTTGTATTCCATTCTCTACGCTTGTGATATTTTCTTTTATTCTTCTGTTTGTGTTCTGCTATCTGTTTTCTCTATCTTCTCTACTTATATGTGTTTTCTAATTATTGCTTCCTTGTATTCTGCTAATAGTCTGCTAAACAACATAGAATTAAAGAACGTAACTAATAACCCCGACCCTACTAAGAACTCCCCAGTTCTTACCCCTTCTCTCTCCCTTCCCCGGTCAGATGGAAGTAAGAGTACCTTACCATAGTTCGCTGATGACCATTGGCAAAAAGAGGATTCTGCTCTAGATAGTCTTCTGAGTCTAGGGTGAATATCGTTCTCTGATTATATGTAAACACTGTGAGACCAGCCAACGTCTGCACCCCTTCGTATGCGCACTTTAACCTAAATCCTGTGTACGAGATTCCTATTTTGTGGATACTTCATGAGGTACCAGAGAGACGTTGACGTTAGGATTTTTGCCAGTAAAGAATGTCATAAAAACAGTCGCGTTGTAGATATAGTCTCTAAACCGACAGAAATCCCTTCGTACAAACGTTTTGGTTGTCACAAGTAACAAACCCCTTTGAAATTGATAACCGAGTATTCAAACCTCGGGTCGTCTTCTCAAGGAATTGCAAGGAAGTATGTTCTTATTATTGGTTATGAAGATTGTAAATTGGGGGTTTTGAGAAATTTGGAGTTTGGGCAATGTGCACAGGTATATTTTCAAAGCAATAAAAATAAATAAATAACTGAAAAATAAACTTTTGGCAAGGTATGAGAATCGGAAATCCTGTCCTTGTTATCCTTATCAGATGTGATGAGAATTGGATTTCAATCACACTTAGTTAAGTCAAGTGGACTAATTAGCTTGATTCTCAAGTCCTAGTCAACTCCTGAGGAGAGACTAGTGTTAGAGCAATCCTAGCTAAAGCAAAATCAGCCAATTTCAACCACTCTTGAGTTTGACAACTCAAGTGTTACCAATTACCTAACCAAAGCCAAAAGGGAAGAAAGTCTACTTGAATGAAAATAATTTGGATAAACACAGAGCATTAATAAATTAAAGAGAGCAATCATAAGTCTGAAATGCCTCAAATAAAATTAATTCAAAGAGTAATCTGTAACATAGAAGAATTCATAAATAAAATTGGGAAAATAATAAAAATAAAGAACCTGGGATTGAGAGCTACTCCTAAAACTAAGAGAAATCCTAAATCCTAATCCTAAGAGAGAGGAGAGAACCTCTCTCTCTAAAAACTACATCTACTCCTAAAATTGTGAATTGTGAGAGACTCCTATGAATGGATGTATTCCTCCACTTTATAGCCTCTAATCTGTGTTTTCTGGGCCGCAAACTGGGTCAGAAACAGCCCAGAATTCGCTGGTTGCAAATTCAGTTTTGCTGATTTTCGTCACTTGCGACGCGGCCGCATGGAGCACGCGGTCGCGTCGCCTAGCGTCAGAGCAACTATGGCATATTATATATCAAATCGAAGCTCCGGACGTTAGCTTTCCAACACAACTGAAACCGCGTCATTTGGACCTCTGCAGCTCAAGTTATTGCCATTTGAGCGCAGAGAGGTCAGGCTGGACAGGTTAGCAACTTCTTCAACTTCTTGTATTCCTTCCACTTTTGCATGCTTTCTTTCTATCCTCTGAGTCATTCCTGCCCTATAATATCTGAAATCACTCAACACACATATCAAGGCATCTAATGGTAATAAGAGAGGATTAATATTAGCAATTATAAGTCCAAAGAAGCATGTTTTCAATCAAAGCACATAATTAGGAAGGCAAATGTAAAACCATGCAAATAGTATGAATAAGTAGGTAAAGAGTTAATAAAAACCACTCAATTGAGCACAAGATAAACCATAAAATAGTGGTTTATCAACCTCCCCACACTTAAACACTAGCATGTCCTCATGCTAAGCTCAAGAGAAGCTATAAAGATGAAGAGGAATGGTATGAAATGCAACCTATGAATGCAACTACATGCTAAATGCTTTGACTTACTTGGTTAAGAGTAAATAAGTTCTCCAAGACAAATACAAACCAATTTCCACTAATTCAAATCATACAATAAAAAGCAAGTGAACTTGTAAGAAGACAGCTCATGAAAGCAGGGAACATAGAATTTAAGCGTTGAACCCTCACTGGAAGTGTATATCACTCTAATCTCTCAAGTGTATAGGGTTATTCACTCTACTCTTCTCTAGTCATGCTTTCTAAACCTTGTTCTTCATCTAACCAATCAACAAAAATTTAATGTACCAATGCAAACATCATGAGGTCTTTCAAGGTTGTAATGGGGCTGAGGTAAAGGTAAGGATATATGTATGGCCAAGTGAGCTATAATATGAATCTTTAATTAACCTAAGCTCTCACCTAATATACATATACTCTATATACTTTTAAATTCATGCCTAGCTACCCATAATTCTCACTTTTGTATAATTCCCATACTCATGTAAAAATTTTTTTTTTGATATTTCTTTACTTTTGTCACATGTGCATTGATATTTTCATAAACTTAGTATTGGGGTAATTTTGTCCCCTTATTTATTTTATATATATATATATTTTTTTTTCTTTTACTTTTTTTTTTTTTGAATCATAAAAGCAAACATAACTTATCAATGCACATGGATTCTTCATTTTTTTTTCTATTTTGGTTTTTCATGAGTAGGTTCCCAAATTCTCAATATTCAAATAAATTAAATACATTCCCTTATTAACCAATGTTCCCACACTTAGTTGATGTACAATTTCTATCTTAAGCTAACCAAAGATTCACTTGGGATTTTTAATTTGTTTTTCTGCTTAAGGCTAGTAATGTGGTTATAGAACAAGAGGGGATTAAAAGCTCAAGGGGCTAACAAAGGTGATGTAAAAGGTAGGCTTATTTGGGATAAGTGAGTTAATAACAAATAATGGCCTCAATCATATGCAAGCATGTAAATATACTAAATAATGGACATATAGAATGGAACAAAAAAATAGATTACAATCATAGAGAAGGAAACAAACAGGAATAAAATATTTATGGTTAAATAATGTAACCATGTAAATAAGCTCAAATCTCACAGGTTGTGTGTTCTTTGGCTCAAAAACCATGTTCCACATACAACTTCAAACAAATTTACACATAAAAAATTTTAAATTTTTTTATTTATTTAAATTAGTGAAAATTTTCAAAAATAGGATCTTAAGAAGAAACTTATTATTTTAACCAAGAAGTAACTAAATGCAAAAATCAAATAAACATGCAAATGCAACAACTAACAAAGAAAATAAAATATTGGTGTTGAGACAGGAAAGTACTAACCCATGGAGATCGGTATCGACCTCCCCACACTTAAAGATTGCACCGTCCTCGGTGCATGCTGAGATTTGCAGGTGGATGGGTTGTTTCGAGTGTTGCTTTTCTCTAAGGATTGTGCAGATGGACTTGTCTGTCTCCCCATGTAAAATGTCTTCCGCTTCCCTTCTGGGTAGCCATCCTGAAAGAAAAAGGGAAGAAGAGTAACCCAGAAATAGAGATAAGAAAATAAAAGAAGTATGGGTTAATGCCAAATGATAAGGGTCTCAATGATGGGAAAATTTGTGGAAAAACGAATTTTCAAAACACCCAAATCTCACCGGCAAGTATACCGGGTCGCATTAAGTAGTAAAACTCACGTGAGTGAGGTCGATCCCACAGGGATTGATGGATCAAGCAACTTTAGTGGATGATTAGTTTAGTCAAGCTAACATTGAAGTGAATTGTGTGAAATTGTAGCCAACAGAAAGTAAATGACAATGAATTTAAAATTGCAGAAAGTAAATTGGACAGAAACTTAAAGAGCAAGCAATGTAAATTGCAGAAACTTAAATGACAAGAAATGTAACTTGCATGAAAAGTAAAGGGGGGCTGGGTGCTGGAAATTAAAGAAAGCAATGGATCCAAGGCAAAAAAAGTAAATTCAGATTTGCAGCAAGCTCAAAGTTAAAGTATAGAATATAAATGTGCAGGAAATGTAAATTGGAAGCAATGCAGTAGAAAGTAAAAATTGCAGAGAAGCAAATTGTAGCAGAAAAGTAAATCAGCAAGAAAACTCAAATCAATTGTGAAATCTAGAAAGACAAGTGAAGATCTCAGGGGCTCAATGAGACTAGAAAACAAGTCTAGATCTCAAGTCCTTCTTTGATCCAATAAAGAACAATTTGTAAAAGAAATGAAGATGAAAGCAGTAAACAGAGTGTTGATTCAGATCCTTAATTCACTGAAATTTTGTAGAAGAAGAACAAGAGAAATCTCAAAGTGAGAATGAAACAAAATTCCTTCAATTCTCAACCCAAGATTCAAAACAAAAATGAAACTAAGAGAGAGCTCTCTAACGGGGCTCACCTCCAATGCTCTCTATTAGAGCCCACCTCCTAACAAATATGAAAATGATGCCTTATATAGGCTTTACAAAATGAAAATGAAAATGAAATTGAAATTAAAAACAAATTACAATTAAATGAAATTCCTAATCTCACTTCTCTGTGTGCCTTTGAGTCATGTGGGCTTTGCTTGCTTTGGAGTGGAATTGGGTTGAAGATGGATCCGGATGGTTGCTCTTGGAGTTGGAGAGAAACCCACTTGTGAACCGGGCCATGAACCAGAAAAGCTTGAGTAAAAGTTTGAGGCAAACTTTTACTCAAGCTTTTCATATCAGCTAGCCTCCCTTGCTGTCATCCACGTTTGAGCCAAAGTTTGCGGTCAAACTTTGAGCCAAACGTGGATCCCTCTTGCACGCCTCTTGGGGTGCTACTTTGTCCTCTTGTCAACATTGCCAATTTTATGCCTACTATAGACTATTATATATGGTTGGAAAGCTCTGAATGTCAGCTTTCTAACCCAATTGGAATCATCTCAATTGGACATCTACAACTCAAGTTATTCTTGTTGGAAGTATACCCCTTCAGGCTGTTGTGGCGCCAACGTTTGCCTAAAAGCTTGAGGTCAGATGTTGGCGCAAGCTTTTGCTCTTCTCCAGGGTGTATTTGTTGTGGCACCAATGTTTGCCTAAAAGCTTGAGGTCAAACGTTGGCGCAAGCTTTTGCTCTCTCCAGGGTGTATTTGTTGTGGCGCCAACATTTGGCTAAAAGCTTGAGGTCAAACGTTGGCGCAAGCTTTTGCTCTCTCCAGGGTGTATTTGTTGTGGCACCAACGTTTGCCTAAAAGCTTGAGGTCAAACGTTGGCGCAAGCTTTTGCTCCCTGGGTGTGTTTGTTGTGACATCCAACTTCAATCCTGGCTTAATGTACCGCTGATGCCAATTGCATGCTTTAATAATGCCAATACATTCATTCATTCTTTTACTTGGCCTTGGCATTAATTAAATGATTCATGCATGCAAGCGTTATTAATTAATAATGCCGTGTTCAATCATAATTGGCATTTGATTAATTAACGTTCCATGCATCATTTCATGCATGCTTTCATTGCTTTATTAATTACTAATGCCAATGCTTTCATTTAATGAATATGGCATAATACTAACGCGAATAAGCCCAAGTAGCATGCATTCATTTTCATTTGCATTAGTAATTAAGTTTCATGCATGTATAAGCATTAATAATCATATGCATGCATGCTTTAGCTATTGATTCATAATAATGCATGCATGAACATTAATGCATGATAATAAGGCCCAGGCTTCATGGTCATGGGCCACGCTTTTAAAAGCGTGACCTAAGACTCCAAAGTGTGCTCCAACTTCAAAGTGTGCCCCAAAATTCCTCTTTTCTTCTTTTAAGCTTATTTTGTGCTATTTTGCTTCTTTTTCAACTTAATTCCTGCAAAATTTATAAAATAAAAAAATCAAGGAAATATACCATTTAAGCACAAAAGAATGCAATATTTAAGCACTAATTATCAATTACTTGTATGAAAAAGCATAGAAAAACATGACATGGTGACATGTCATCACAACACCAAACTTAAACCTTGCTTGTCCCCAAGCAAGAAAAGAATCATGCAATAAAGATTGACAAACCAAGGTGAGAAGAAAAGCAAATTAATGTTCATGGTAAGCTAGTTTTCTAAGCAAGCTACAATCACAAAAGAAATGTAAATGATTGATGCTTCCATCTAGCTCAATTTATGAAATCTTTTTCTTATATTTCTTCCTTGAAACAAGCTTTTGATTTTCTTATTAGCTTCTCCTTTTGGGTGCTTTGCCCCATGAGTTAATAACAAAGCTACGACTTCTAAATGCTTTGTTTTCAAGTATTACCACTTGATACATAAGCACCACAAGCATTTGATTAGAGGACTTCATTAAGCTCATTTTTCTTTTCTTTTCTTGACTCTCTGATCATTGATGCTCAGAGCCTTGAGCTTTGAGGGAGTGATTTTGCACTTTGAGCCTAACCTTGACTTCTAAGTGTTTTGTTTTCAAGCATTTGGCTTGATACATAAACACCACAAGTACTTAACAAATAAATTGCCATTGGTACTCAGAGCCTTCAGCTTTCTCATTCTTTCCCTTTTTCTTTTCTTGCTTTAATTGTATTTGCCTCTTCAAGGTTTTCATGATTTTCAAAAGATTTCACAAAATGTCCTAGACGAAAACTTCAATTAAATAAAATCCAATGCAATTAAACAACAATCAAACATACTAGCTTTCCAATACTTTTATGCACATGCTAAATTCTTCTTTAATGCCTTGTTTGTTTATGATCATGATACTTTACTGCTTTAAGCTTTACAAAACTCAAGTTGGTAGTCATAATGGCATGGCAACATGTTACAAATCAGTATTCAAGCTATTCTTATTCATACCACACATGCACACAGAGAATATAAAGACAATCATGCATTTTAAGTGCTGGAAACAAATGAAGAGAAAAGGAACTCTACAACCTTGTAGTTCATCTTCATTATTGTTGTCCTTTTTCCTCTATTCTTCCTCCTTCCCTTGCCAAACTCATAATGCTTGCTCATCCTCAAGCAACAATTAGAACAATGGCTATGGGACTAAGATGGATCATGAATGTCTTACACAATGAAAAGTTAGTAGTACATGTGTTCTAAGCAAGCAAAATTAAAGATAACAATCAAGGCACAAGAGACAGAGACATTGTGATTGCATATATAAGAAGGTGTGCACAATACATTGCATAAAAGATAAGTGGCACACCAAACTTAGTGTGACACTTTCACTTGGAATTAATGCAAGTATCTTGTAAATATGGGAACCAAATTTTTGTTGCATAGCAACACCAAACTTAGAATGCAATCCTATGTCAATTTATTTGAATTAAAACAAAGAACGAAAACAAAGCAGATAATAAATGTTACCTACGGTTAGGTTACCTCCCAACAAGTGCTCTTTTAGTGTCATTAGCTTGACATGTTGTTCTTCACTTTCTTCCTCTTCTTCCAGTTTGTTAAGAGGAATGACCTCAAAGAAGGGAAGGATTCAGCTATTGTCCCTTGTCTTGGCCTTTCCTCAGCAAGCTTCCTTTTGCAAATGGCTTGATTGATCTTGCTTGCTAGATTAGGGACAGAATTGGTGTTCTTGCTAGTTGCCTTCACTTCTTTGGATTCAAGACTTGGTTGCTCTGTGATTATTGGAGTTTTGTATTCATCCAGAGCCTTTTGAATTGGTGGTTCCATGAACTCTTTCTTCATGTACTTCTCTGCCTCTCTTGAGTGTAAATTTTCTGGAATGACTTCCTCACTTTCTTGCTCCTCCACTTCCTCTTTTACACTCAAATTTGTTTTAATAGCTCTTTCATGGAGGAGGTTTGTTGATCTTCCCAACATTTCTTCATCTCGTCTTCATATCTTTTAATCTCAGATTCAATTGTTGAGACTTTTTGGTCCAGGGGGGTTTGAGGAAGTTGTGAGTTTTCATGTTCCCTTGTCATCTCAAGTGGCCTCTGTGAATATGCAAGTTCAGGTTCAAATGTTTCTACCACCTCTTTTTTCTTCACTAAAAATTCACTTGACTCAGTAGCCTCTTCCTCTTGTTTTTCCTCCTTCTTCATTGCACTCACCAATTGAGCTAGCTGCACTTCCATGTTTTTGAGGAAGTTTTCTTGTTCTTTCTAAACTTTCGTTGTCTTCTCCTCATATCTTTTGAGCATGGATTCAAACTTTGAGAACCTTGAGTTGTTCATAGAAGTTTGTTTGGGTGGTGAGTTTTGAAAGGGGTTTTCTGTTGAAGCATGGTCAAGTGATGATATCTTTGGATGAATATCATATGGAGCATTAGAATTCCCTTTCCAGCCACCATTAGAATCATGACTTTCATCATTTTGTGGTGGAGGAAAATATCCCATATGGTTTTCTTGCTCATCTTGTGTCTCTGAAGCAAATCTCTATGAATTGGAGTGCTCAGAATTTGTATTTTCTTGGTGATATTCCCAGCCACCATTAGAGATTGGTGATGGTGGGTAATATCCCATAAAACATGTTTGATCATAAGATGAGTTGAACTCCATTTGAGTTTTGTAACAAATACAACCAAGGAAAATTGAAATTACTCATATCAGAGATGAGAATTTCTTAGTGAGGCAAAAACTCAAACACCTTGGTTTCACTTTGAAATAGAAAAAAAATCAAAGAAAATGCTTGATCTAGACTTCTCACCCACTTAATCATTGTTGATCTAAATCAATCCCCGGCATCGGCGCCAAAAACTTGATGGGAAAATTTGTGGAAAAACGAATTTCCAAAACACCTAAATCTCACCGGCAAGTATACCGGGTCGCATCAAGTAGTAAAACTCACGTGAGTGAGGTCGATCCCACAGGGATTGATGGATCAAGCAACTTTAGTGGGTGATTAGTTTAGTCAAGCTAACATTGAAGTGAATTGTGTGAAATTGTAGCCAACAGAAAGTAAATGACAATGAATTTAAAATTGCAGAAAGTAAATTGGACAGAAACTTAAAGAGCAAGCAATGTAAATTGCAGAAACTTAAATGACAAGAAATGTAACTTGCATGAAAAGTAAAGGGGGGCTGGGTGCTGGAAATTAAAGAAAGCAATGGATCCAAGGCAAGAAAAGTAAATTCAGATTTGTAGCAAGCTCAAAGTTAAAGTGTAGAATGTAAATGTGCAGGAAATGTAAATTGGAAGCAATGCAGTAGAAAGTAAAAATTGCAGAGAAGGAAATTGTAGCAGAAAAGTAAATCAGCAAGAAAACTCAAATCAATTGTGAAATCTAGAAAGACAAGTGAAGATCTCAGGGGCTCAATGAGACTAGAAAACAAGTCTAGATCTCAAGTCCTTCTTTGATCCAATAAAGAACAATTCGTAAAAGAAATGAAGATGAAAGCAGTAAACAGAATGTTGATTCAGATCTTAATTCACTGAAATTTTGTAGAAGAAGAACAAGAGAAATCTCAAAGTGAGAATGAAACAGAATTCCTTCAATTCTCAACCCAAGATTCAAAACAAAAATGAAACTAAGAGAGAGCTCTCTAATGGGGCTCGCCTCCAATGCTCTCTATTAGAGCCCACCTCCTAACAAATATGAAAATGATGCCTTATATAGGCTTTACAAAATGAAAATGAAAATGAAATTGAAATTAAAAACAAATTACAATTAAATGAAATTCCTAATCTAACTTCTCTGTGTGCCTTTGAGTCACGTGGGCTTTGCTTGCTTTAGAGTGGAATTGGGTTGAAGATGGATCCAGATGGTTGCTCTTGGAGTTGGAGAGAAACCCACTTGTGAACCGGGCCATGAACCAGAAAAGCTTGAGTAAAAGTTTGAGGCAAACTTTTACTCAAGCTTTTCATATCAGCTAGCCTCCCTTGCTGTCATCCACGTTTGAGCCAAAGTTTGAGGTCAAACTTTGAGCCAAACGTGGATCCCTCTTGCACGCCTCTTAGGGTGCTACTTTGTCCTCTTGTCAATGTTGCCAATTTTATGCCTACTATAGACTATTATATATGGTTGGAAAGCTCTGAATGTCAGCTTTCTAACACAATTGGAATCATCTCAATTGGACATCTACAACTCAAGTTATTCTTGTTGGAAGTATACCCCTTCAGGCTGTTGTGGCGCCAACGTTTGCCTAAAAGCTTGAGGTCAAACGTTGGCGCAAGCTTTTGCTCTTCTCCAGGGTGTATTTGTTGTGGCGCCAATGTTTGCCTAAAAGCTTGAGGTCAAACGTTGGAGCAAGCTTTTGCTCTCTCCAGGGTGTATTTGTTGTGGCGCCAACGTTTGCCTAAAAGCTTAAGGTCAAACGTTGGCGCAAGCTTTTGCTCCCTGGGTGTGTTTGTTGTGGCATCCAACTTCAATCCTGGCTTAATGTACCGCTGATGCCAATTGCATGCTTTAATAATGCCAATACATTCATTCATTCTTTTACTTGGCCTTGGCATTAATTAAATGATTCATGCATGCAAGCGTTATTAATTAATAATGCCGTGTTCAATCATAACTGGCATTTGATTAATTAACGTTCCATGCATCATTTCATGCATGCTTTCATTGCTTTATTAATTACTAATGCCAATGCTTTCATTTAATGAATATGGCATAATACTAACATGAATAAGCCCAGGTAGCATGCATTCATTTTCATTGGCATTAGTAATTAAGTTTCATGCATGTATAAGCATTAATAATCATATGCATGCATGCTTTAGCTATTGATTCATGATAATGCATGCATGAACATTAATGCATGATAATAAGGCCCAGGCATCATGGTCATGGGCCACGCTTTTAAAAGCGTGGCCTAAGGCTCCAAAGTGTGCTCTAACTTCAAAGTGTGCCCCAAAATTCCTCTTTTCTTCTTTTAAGCTTATTTTGTGCTATTTTGCTTCTTTTTCAACTTATTTCCTGCAAAATTTATAAAATCAAAAGATCAATGAAATATACCATTTAAGCACAAAAGAATTCAATATTTAAGCACTAATTATCAATTACTTGAATGAAAAAGCATAGAAAAACATGACATGGTGACATGTCATTACACATTTACATGGAAGCTTCAACATGTAAGTGAGAAAACAATAGAAGCCATGGCATACCAGTGGTGTAGAATTTGCAACAATGGGGAAGAGAGTGGGTAATGAAAGACAATGTAAGTTCATGTCAATGCAAAAGGAATATCAGTATTATAAAAATTAGCATTGATTTAAATAATATTACCCAATTAGAATTAAACAAGTCACTAAGCACCAAGAAAATACTAGAAAAGATGTAACAGTTGAATAAGAACATTTGAATACCAATGGTAAAATAATAAATAAAAATATGCAATGAATGAAAGTATGCAAATAAATTAAATAAAATAGAATGAGAGTGAAAAAGGGTGAGAAGAGGAAAAAGAAAGTGAGAAAGGAGAGAGAAGGAAGAAATTAGGATTAGAAAAGAAAAGATAAGAAAATTGGCACTAATCTGGATAGGTTGTGCGACGCTGGCGACGCGGTCGCGTGGGTGACGCGGTTGCGTGGTTCGCGATAAAGTTGGGTGACACGGACGCGTGGGGCACGCGATTGCGTGACTCGATTTGTGCTAGTGGCGCGAGTGCAGCCTCGCGGTCGCACGACTCTCTGTTCAAAACTCTTTTGCCAAAAATCTGGGTGACGCGATCGCGTGGGTGACACAATCGCGTGAGTGGCCATCATGGGATATGACGCGAACGCATGGGGCACGCGTTCGCGTGGTGAGGCTTGGGCTTCCAGCACGAGTCCAGCCCAACTCCAGCTCAACTTTCGGCCATGCACCTGGTTGACGTCGATTTTCAGGTCACGCGGCCGCGTGTGGCACGCGGTCACGTGTGGCATGCGGTCGCGTGGGAGGCCATTATTCTCATATGACGCGGTCGCGTCAGCGATGCGGCATGCCTCCAGCGCTGCTCCTGTGAAACTCTCTGTTCATATTAATATTGTCTCCCATCTACTTGCGACGCGGACGCGTCGCTGATGCGGTCGCGTCGCGTGCTCGCTTTTTTTTTTTTTTTGGTAATCTGAAAAATGCAGAATGCAGTATTAATATGAATGTGATGCAAAACTCCAGGTTCAATATAACAAAATAAAATAAAATTCAAAAACAAATAAAACTAAATAAAAATGAAAAAGGATGATCATACCATGGTGGGTTGTCTCCCACCTAGCACTTTTAGTTAAAGTCCTTAAGTTGGACATTTGATGAGCTTCCTGTTATGGTGGCTTATGCTTGAACTTATCCAGGAATCTCCACCAGTGTTTGTGATTCCAGTAACCTCCGGGGTCCCAAACTAAGCATGTAAAGCCCTTAAGAAGCTTCAAACAGATTCTTAGGCTCCCGGAGTGACAAATGTCATAGCAGATTCCAGGATCCCAAATCTTGCTTTTACACCCGTCTTTGTGTTGATCATTATGATTCCATCTGGGTGGCAAGCAATCTGAATTCTCACTGAGGTGTCCAAACAACTTCCTAGACCCATTCAGTTGAGCTTTATACCAACCTTTGTGTTTAAACTTAAAGCTTCCAACCATAATGAACCTTGCAGGACAATTCTTACCACTGACCATCTTCCTCTTACTCTTAATGTCACAAAGAGCTCTAAGTTGACCATCCGTCTCCAGTAGCCCATATTCAAGTGGAATTAGAAAGCTATAGGATATGAATTTTACCCACTTGAATGTTGTGAAGGATGATGGCAACTTAGGGGGAGGTATTTTTAATGAAATTGCAAGTTCCACTCCCCTGTGCTCTTCTCTGATAATTACCACCTCTTTGCAAGCTTCTTCAATTTCAACCTCTTCCTCTTGGTAGCTCTCTTTCAATTCAATCTCCTCTTCATTGCTTTTCCAAGGGCATGGGAGGTTGTGCTTCTTCTTCTTGAATCTCCATCTTTTGATCAACCTCTTCCAAGTCTTCAACTGTGATATGCCTTGGAGGTTGTACACTCTCCTTAGCATCAATTTCAAATGTCTTGGAAGGGGGTTCTATGACTGGACTTTCCCATAGAGGTTCTTCATCTCCTAAGTCTTCAACCACTTCTTCTTCTTCTTGAACAATGACAGCATCTTCTACTTGTTCTAGTACGAATTCATTCTCTGTTTTGTCCACTGGGGTTTCTTGTATCTCCTTTATGCTACGCTCTTCACTAGACTGTCCACATGGGGTTGTGGTTGATCCTTGTGTATTTAAGCGTCTAGAAGCCCATTGAATTAATACTTGCCCCAGTTGTTGAACGGTTGCCTGACATCGATCCACTGTTTCCTTGAGACGATCCTTTGCCTCTTGATGCACTCGGCTTTCATACATAGGATCATAGTGCTCTTGGATTGATGGATATGGAGATGGTGAATATTGAAGTGGTGGTTCTTGTGAGTAATTGGGTTGGAATTGGGGTGGTTCTATATATGGTTCATATGGCTCATAAGGTGGTTGGTATGGTGGTTGAGGGTTAGGGTCATATGGAGGTGAACGGCGGAAAGGGGCTTGTGAGTTTGGTGGTCCAAAGTTATGTTAAGGAGAGGGTTTATAGGCATATGGTGGTGGTTGTTGATAATCAAAAGAGTGCTCACCATAGTCATTGCCTTGATATGCATCACAGAAAGGTTGTTGATAGTCCATTGGAGGTGGTTGTTGCCATGAGGGTTGATTAAATCCTTGTGGCTCCTCCCATCTTTGATTCTTCCAACCTTGATGCCTGTTCTCATTATAGTTTCCATTCCTAACAACAACATTGGAATCAAATTTGAAGCGAGAGGGGTGAGAATTCATAGTAACTAATAAATATTTAAAAACAAAAATAAAAACAAATTTAAATTAAAAGGTTATTTAAATTTTGAATTTGAAAATTAAATTTTGAAATTTGAATTTTTATATTTTTTTTTGAAATTTGAATTTTTGAAATTTGATTTTTGAAATAAGATAAGATAAGATAAAAATTTTTTAAAATAAAAATCAATAACCTCTTAATTTAATAAAAATAAAAATAAAAACAAATCAAAAAGCAAATATTTACAATAACCAATAATAAGGCACACGTTTGCAATTCCCCGGCAATGGCGCCATTTTGACGTTAGGATTTTTGCCAGTAAAGAATGTCATAAAAATAGTCGCGTTGTAGATATAGTCTCTAAACCGACAGAAATCCCTTCGTACAAACGTTTTAGTTGTCACAAGCAACAAACCCCTTTGAAATTGATAACCGAGTATTCAAACCTCGGGTCGTCTTCTCAAGGAATTGCAGGGAAGTATGTTCTTATTATTGGTTATGAAGATTGTAAATTGGGGGTTTTGAGAAATTTGGAGTTTGGGCAATGTGCACAGGTATATTTTCAAAGAAATAAAAATAAATAAATAATTGAAAAATAAACTTTTGGCAAGGTATGAGAACCGGAAATCCTGTCCTTGTTATCCTTATCAGATGTGATGAGAATTGGATTTCAATCCCACTTAGTTAAGTCAAGTGGACTAATTAGCTTGATTCTCAAGTCCTAGTCAACTCCTGAGGAGAGACTAGTGTTAGAGCAATCCTAGCTAAAGCAAAATCAGCCAATTTTAACCACTCCTGAGTTTGACAACTCAAGTGTTACCAATTACCTAACCAAAGCCAAAAGGGAAGAAAGTCTACCTGAATGAAAATAATTTGGATAAACACAGAGCATTAATAAATTGAAGAGAGCAATCATAAGTCTGAAATACCTCAAATAACATTAATTCAAAGAGTAATCTGTAACATAGAAGAATTCATAAATAAAATTGGGAAAATAATAAAAATAAAGAACCTTGGATTGAGAGCTACTCCTAAAACTAAGAGAAATCCTAAATCCTAATCCTAAGAGAGAGGAGAGAACCTCTCTCTCTAAAAACTACATCTACTCCTAAAATTGTGAATTATGAGAGCCTCCTATGAATGGATGCATTTCTCCACTTTATAGCCTCTAATCTGTGTTTTCTGGGCCGCAAACTGGGTCAGAAACAGCCCAGAATTCGCTGGTTGCGAATTCAGATTTGCTGATTTTCGTCACTTGCGACGCGGCCGCATGGAGCACGCGGTCGCGTCACCTAGCGTCAGAGCATTTATAGCATATTATATATTAAATCGAAGCCCCGGACGTTAGCTTTCCAACGCAACTGGAACTGCGTCGTTTGGACCTCTGTAGCTCAAGTTATAGCCGTTTGAGCGCAGAGAGGTCAGGCCGGACAGCTTAGCAACTTCTTCAACTTCTTGTATTCCTTCCACTTTTGCATGCTTCCTTTCTATCCTCTGAGTCATTCCTGGCCTATAATATCTGAAATCACTCAACACACATATCAAGGCATCTAATGGTAATAAGAGAAGATTAATATTAGCAATTATAAGTCTAAAGAAGCATGTTTTCAATCAAAGCACGTAATTAGGAAAGCAAATGTAAAACCATGCAAATAGTATGAACAAGTGGGTAAAGAGTTAATAAAAACCACTCAATTGAGCACAAGATAAACCATAAAATAGTGGTTTATCAGACGTCCTGTGGAAAAGTCTGATCGTGCAGAGGAGTAGCAGATGATGTTCTATCTTTTGATGACGTTCCACCTGACCTGAGTTGTGAAGACTTAGAACGTTCTTTCCCTCGCTTTAGTAGTTTAGAGGGACTAGGTGAGTATAGAGTCTAGGCTAGCCTAGGTGCCAGCTTAGGGACCTTTTGAATAGGTCAGGACCTAGGATGTTGTATGTATGTATATGTATATAGTTATTATTTAGCTATACCTAGGGGTGTTCCAACTAAAGGTCTATACTCTAATAAAAGCTGGATAACTGAATATTGCTAGCTACTCGTGATGTATTTATGTGTGGTTGCTTATAACTGTTTTATCTGTTAACAGCTGTGAGTTGATTATGAATGAATCCGTCTATTAATCCAAATATTTTCAAAAAAAAAAGTACCTCGCTAACTAACTACCTTTTAACAACGAATCAGGCTCATATAATAAATAATAGATAATATATAGGATGACAAATTGGTAGCACTCAGTTTCTGGTATGTCCTAGGCGTACTGAAAATTGGGTCGTTACAAGTGGTACCTACTTTTACCACTAACGTTGGAGTTCTACTTCTCTTCCACGTTAGCTTCCACGTTAACATAGTTAACGTGGCAACTAACGTGGGCTATGATGGCTCACAAAGGCGTTACTGGTGATCACTTTTCTCATTAACGTTGCAAGTTAGCCTCCATTCCACGTTAGTGGTCACGTTAGCTAGACTAACGTGGCTACTAACGTGGTTCTTCCTTGCTTCCTTTGTCCTGAAATCAAGCAACAAAGTGCATCAAAGCTCTAATCCAAGTTATGAGACATGCATCATTCAATTTTGTCATTTAATTCATGCATAATTCTCATGAAATCATGTAAAATTCACAATGTTTGCTTGAATCAAGATGTAAGTGATTATTTACCCAAAACTTGCTTATTTCCTAAGAAAATGCATGAAACTATCCTAAAACCATAAAGAAAAGGTCAGTGAAACTGGCCAAAATGCCCTGGCATCAATTTTGTGATCTGGGAGCTAGCATAAATGTGATGCCTCTGTCTCTTATGAAGAAGTTGCAAATAAATGAGCTGAGATCCACTGATGTAATCATATAATTAGCCGATAAGACTCAGAAGCAGGCTGAAGGAGTGGTTGAAAAAGTGTTGGTGAAAGTGGGAAACTACTTCCTTCCCACGAACTTTGTTGTCCTGGAATGGAGGAAAGTTACCATCATCCTATTATTCTGGGGAGAACATTTCTAGCCACTGCTAGAGCCCTGATAGATGTGGAACAAGGAGAGTTGATCCTGAGAATACATGATTAACACCTCACCTTCCATGTTTTTAAACTTACATCTAAGTCTGAGCCAGAGCCCAAAAAGTCAAAGAATGATCACAACAACACATGCACAAAGGAAAGCAATAGTGAATCAGCAGCTGAACCCCTGAAATAGTCCTTGGTAAACAAGCAAGAATCTCAAGAGATATAGCAACCCAGAGAACTCAAGAAAGAACTGAAGCCACAAGAGTTTAGAGGAGCAGCTAACAAGGGACTTCTTGACATAATAATCACTGGGGCACCTCTAAAAGAGGAGGAAAGAGTTGTGAAGAAATTGCCAAGAGGATGGAGAAGGAAGAAGATTCCTACAGAGGGATTTTCCACTGGAGACAAGGTGATATCAGCCCACCATCCACCAATCCCACCTCATCTTCCAACCATTCCATCTCAATTACCTCAAGTGTTCACCATCAGAAAGGTTCTCTCCCTAGAATATGTAGAGATCCTCATGGAATCAAGTGGAGACCGCTTCACTGCAAGGGGAGAAGACCTAAGGCACTACATCCCTCCTTGACAAAGACCAACCGTCAAGCTAGTGACGATAAAAGAGTGCTTGTTGGGAGGCAACCCAACTAAAGGTAATTCTCTTTTCATAGCTTGTCAATAAGAGTTAAGTAAATTCTCTGTATTGCAAGGAGCTAAGTTCGGTGTTGCACACCAAAGAAATCTAAGGGTGAATGTGCAATTCTAAGTTTGGTGTTCCACCATGGATTGCATGAATGACACATTGCACCCCAGCATAATTAGTTGTCAGCTCCAAATAGTCAGAGAAATTACTCAAAATTTGTTTGTTTTCTAGTTCTAGTTTGCTATTCAGTTCATAGTTGTTTTTCTAGTTCATATTTACTTTCTTAATAAAAGTACTTAGCATAAAAGGGTATTTGCTCAAGTGCCTCTGCAAACGGGATCTTTATTTCAAGAGTCCTGAGATAGTCTGCAAAGCGGGCAAATTGTTTATCCTGTTCCGCTTGGTGGAGCTTCTGAGGATAAGGCATCTTGGCTATATATTCTTCAACCTTAGTTGCTGCAGGTTTATTCCCTACAGAAGTGGTTGGAGAAGCCTTCTTAGAGGGGTTACTATCGGCACTTGCAGGTGTCTGATCCCTCATTGGCGTTTGAACGCCAGGATTGGGTGCTGGATGGGTGTTTAACGCTAGCTTCCTACCCTTTTCTGGCGTTTGAACGCCAGAACTGGACAAGGAATGGGCGTTTAACGCCAAAATTTCCCCTTTTCTGGCGTTTGAACACCAGAGTTATTCCTCTCTAGGCTCTTGATGTCCTCAGAGGGATTTTGGGCAGTGGTTTGGTCATCCTCTGTCATTTGTTCCTTTCTTGACTTTTTGCTACTTTGAGCTGAGTTATTCAATGTCTTTCCTCTCCTTAGTTGGATAGCTTGGCATTCTTCTATTATCTGTTTAGATAGCTACTGTCTTGTCTGATTCAATTGTGCTTCTATATTCTTGTTAGCATTTTTAGTGTCTTGGAGCATCTCTTTGAATTCTGCTAATTATTTTGTCATATGGAGTAATTGCTGATTAAGTTCAACAATCTGTTCTTGAGGATTAGGATCAGTAGTTACTGCCATAGCCTCTTCTTTTATGGAGGACTTACTGTTTGAGTACAGTTGTTTATTTCTAGCAACTGTATCTATGAGTTCTTGAGCCTCTTCAATTGTCTTTCTCATGTGTATAGATCCACCAGCTGAGTGGTCTAGAGACATCTGAGCTTTTTCTGTAAGTCCATAGTAGAAGATACCTAACTGTACCCACTCTGAAAACATTTCAGAGGGGCATTTTCTTAGCATCCCTCTGTACCTCTCCCAGGCATTATAAAGAGATTCATGATCCTCTTGTATAAAGCCTTGGATGTCCAGCCTTAGCTGTGTCATCCTTTTTGGAGGGTAAAATTGATTCAGGAATTTGTCTATTAATTGTCTCCATATTTTTATGCTTGCTGTGGGTTAGTTATTTAACCACCTCTTAGCTTGATCTTTTACAGCAAATGGAAACAATAATAATCTATAGACATCCTGATCCACTTCTTTATCACATACTATGCCAGAACTCAGTGGAAGACCGGAATACAGACAATTTTGCTGCACTAGGATAATGAGCTGAGAATTTAGCTCAAAGCTGCTTGCTTTGATGGGAGGTATACAGATGCTACTCCCATATGCAGCTGTAATGGGGTGAGCATATGACCCCAGAGTCCTTCTGGACTGTTCATTTCAACTTATGTCCATGATGGAGAAAAGGGAATTTATATGAATTATTTTTTTATTTAAAAGTAACCGAAAATAATAAGTAAAATAAATGGAAAATAAAATAAAATTTCGAAAACAAAAAGAAAATAAACTAAAAGCAAATTGAAAACTAAATTAATTAATTAAATAAAAAGATTTTGAAATTAGCAATTAAAAAGATATGATTGAGAATTATTTCGAAAAAGATATGATTGAGAAGATATGATTGTAAATTAAAAAAAAAGATATGATTGAGAAGAAATTAAAAAGATTTGAAAAGAACAATTTTTGAAATTAGAATATTGACTTGACTAAAAAAAAGATATGATTTTGAAAATCTTTGACTAAATTAATGCAAAATTTCGAAATTTATGAGTAAAATAAGGAAAAGATATTTTTTTAATTTTTGAATTTTAATAAGGAAAGAGAAAAACAACAAAATGACACTAAACTTAGAAATTTTAGATCAAAACAAAGAGAACAAACAAGAAAACTTTGAATGTCAAGATGAACACCAAGAACACTTTGAAGATCAAGATGAACACCAAGAACAAATTTTTGAAAAATTTTTAAGTAAATAAAAGTACAAAAACACCAAACTTAAAATTTTTAGAAAATCAAACACAAATTTTCGAAAATTTAAGGGAAAACACAAAGAAGACACCAAACTTAGAAAATTTTTTTTTTTTAAATCAAGAAAGAACTAAGGACATGCAATTTCAAAAAATTAAAAAAAAAATAAAAGCATGCAATTGACACCAAACTTAAAATATGAAACTAAACTCAAATAAAAGACTCTAAACCAACAAAAATAAAATATTCCTTATCTAAGCAACAAGATAAATCGTCAGTTGTCCAAACTCGAACAATTCCCGACAACGGCGCCAAAAACTTGGTGCACGAAATTACAATCACACTTTTGCAACTCCGCACAACTAACCAACAAGTGCACTGGGTCGTCCAAGTAATACCTTACGTGAGTAAGTGTCGATCCCACGGAGATTGTCGGCTTGAAGCAAGCTGTGGTTATCTTGTAACTCTTAGTCAGGATATTAACAATTCTCATATTTAATTGTAAAAAGTAAAAGAACATGAAATAAATACTTGTTATTCAGTAATGAAGAACATGTTGAGGCTTTGGAGATGCTTTGTCTTCTGAATCTCTGCTTTCCTACTATCTTCTTCTTCATGCACGCAAGTCTCCTTCCATGGCAAGCTTTAAGTTGGGCATCACCGTTGTCAATGGCTACTTCCCGTCCTCTCAGTGAAAATGTTCCAAATGCGCTGTCACCGCACGGCTAATCATCTGTCGGTTCTCGATCATGTCGGAATAGGATCCATTGATCCTTTTGCGTCTGTCACACGCCTAACACTCGCGAGTTTGAATCTCGTCACAGTCATCCCTTCCCAGATCCTACTCAGAATACCACAGACAAGGTTTAGACGTTCCGGATCTCAGGAATGGCCGCCAATAATTCTAGCTTATACCAGGAAGGTTCCAATCTTAGATTAGAAACCCAAGAGATACACATTCAAGCTTGATTGCATGTAGAACGGAGGTGGTTGTCAGGCATGCGTTCATAGGCGAGAATGATAATGATTGTCACGGATCATCACATTCATCAGGTTGAAGTGCGAATGAATATCTTAGAATAGAAGCAAGCGTGATAGAATGGAAAACAGTAGTAATTGCATTAATTCATGAAGAACAGCAGAGCTCCTCACCCCCAACAATGGGGTTTAGAGACTCATGCCGTATAGAATACAATAAGAAATGTGTAAAGTGTCATGAGGTATAAGATGAATCACTAAAAGTAGTTTTTATAGTAAACTAGTGACCTAGGGTTACAGAAAATGAGTAAGCTAGGGTGTTTAGTGTAAAAATCCACCTCCGGGGCCCACTTGGTGTGTGCTTGGGCTGAGCATTTAAGCTTTCATGTGTAGAGACTATTCTTGGAGTTAAACGCCAGCTTTTGTGCCAGTTTGGGTGTTTAACTCCAGTTTTTATGCCAGATCTGGCGTTAAACGCAAGAATTCTTGAGCTGACTTAGAACGCCCGTTTGGGCCATTAAATCTTGGGAAAAGTATGGACTATTATATATTTCTGGAAAGCCCATGATGTCTAATTTCCAAAGCAATTGAGAGCGCGCCAATTGGGCTTCTGTATCTCCAGAAAATCCACTTTGAGTGCAGGGAGGTCAGAATCCAACAGTATCTGCAGTCTTTTTTCAACCTCTGAATCAGATTTTTGCTCAGGTCCCTCAATTTCAGCCAGAAAATACCTGAAATCACAAAAAAATGCACAAACTCATAGTAAAGTCCAGAAAAGTGAATTTTAAATAAAAACGAATAAAAATATAATAAAAACTAATTAAAATATACTAAAAACAATGCCAAAAAGCGTATAAATTATCCGCACATCACAACACCAAACTTAAATTTTTGTTTGTCCCCAAGCAACTGAAAATCATATAGGATAAAAAGAATAGAATATACAATGAATTCCAAAAACATCTATGAAGATCAGTATTAATTAGATGAGCGGGGCTTTTAGCTTTTTGATTCTGAACAGTTTTGGCATCCCCCTTTATCCTTTGAAGTTCAGAATGATTGGCTTCTATAGGAACTCAGAATCCAGATAGTGTTATTGATTCTCCTAGTTAAGTATGTTGATTCTTTAACACAGCTACTTTATGAGTCTTGGCCGTGACCCAAAGCATTTTGTTTTCCAGTATTACCACCAGATACATAAATGCCACAGACACATAACTGGGTGAACCTTTTCAGATTGTGACTCAGCTTTGCTAGAGTCCCCAATTAGAGGTGTCCAAAGATCTTAAGCACACTCTTTTTGCTTTTGGACCACAACTTTAACCCCTCAGTCTCAAGTCTTCACTTGACACCTTCACACCACAAGCACATGGTTAGGGACAACTTGGTTTAGCCGCTTAGGCCAGGATTTTATTCCTGTGGGCCCTCCTATCCACTGATGCTCAAAGCCTTGGATCCTTTTTTATTTCACCCTTGCCTTTTAGTTTAAAGGGCTATTGGCTTTTTCTGCTTGCTTTTTCTTTTTCTTTCTTTTTCTCCCTTTTTTTTCGCTTTCTCTCTTTTTTTTTTGGCAAGCTTTTCACTACTTTTTCTTGCTTCAAGAATCAATTTTATGATTTTTCAGATTATCAAATAACATTTCTCCTTTTCCATCATTCTTTCCAAAGCCAGCAATTTTAACATTCATGAATCAACAAATTAAAAAATATGCACTGTTCAAGCATTCATTCAGAAAAAGAAAAGTATTGCCACCACATCAAAATAATTAATCTGTTTTAAAATTCGAAATTCATGCACTTCTTTTTTTTTCAATTAAAAACATTTTTCATTTAAGAGAGGTGATGGATTCATTTTTCATAGTTTTAAGGCATAGACACTAGGACACTATTGATCATGTAATAAGGACACAAACATAGATAAACATAAAGCATAAAAATTCGAAAAACAGAAGATAAAGAACAAGGAGATTAAAGAACGGGTCCACCTTAGTGATGGCGACTAGTTCTTCCTCTTGAAGATCTTATGGAGTACTTGAGCTCATCAATGTCTCTTCCTTGCCTTTGTTGCTTCTCTCTCATGGCCTTTTGGTCCTCTCTAATTTCATGGAGGATAGTGGAATGCTCTTGTTGAGGTCCATGAGTGGGCTCTCTTGTTTACTCCATCCTTTTCTTAGTGATGGGCTTTTGAGATGAATCTCTCCATCTCTCATGACTCGAAGGTGGAAGCAATTGCCTTTCCATTCCTCTTTCTAGATGTTTTTCCGGCCTTAGGTGCCATAAATGGTTATGAAAAAACAAAAAAAAAGCTGAGCTTTTCCACACCAAACATAAAAGATTTGCTCGTCCTCGAGCAAAAGAATAAAGAAAGGAGGAAAAGAAGAGATGGATGAGATGGAGGTGTGTGAATTATTCAGCCAAGGGGGGTTTTAGGTGGTTATGATGTGGAAAAGGAAGGAGTGATGGTTTGAATTTGAGTGGGTGGGTGTAGGTGGTTTGTATGATGGTTTTAGAGGAGTAATGGAGGTGATTGGTGGAGGTTATTTGGGGAAGAGTATTATGAAAAGGTGTGAAGAAGTGAGAGAGTGAGTTGAGATTGGTGGGGATCATGTGGGGTCCACAGATCCTGAGGTGTCAAGGATTTCCCATCCCTGCACCAATTAGACTTGCAAAATGCACTTTGCTGCCAATCCTGGCATTAAACGCCAGGTTGCTGCCCATTTCTGGCATTTAACGCCAGCTTCTTGCCCTTTTCTGGCATTAAACGCCAGTCTGGTGCCCATTTCTGGCGTTAAATGCCCAGAATGGTGCCAGACTGGGCGTTTAACGCCCATTCTGCTGCCTTCACTAGCGTTTAAACGCCAGTAGGCTTCTCCTCTAGGGTGTGCTATTTTTTTCATTATGTTTTTCAGTTTGTTTTTGTTTTTTCAATTGTTTTTGTGACTTCACATGATCATCAACCTACAGAAAACATAAAATAACAATGGAAAATAGAAATTAACATAGATAAGTAAAATTGGGTTGCCTCCCAACAAGTGCTTCTTTAATGTCAGTAGCTTGACAGTGGGCTCTCATGGAGCCTCACAGATACTCAGAGCATGATGATGGACTCTTAACACCAAACTTAGAGTTTGGTTGTGGCCTTCCAACACCAAACTAGAGTTTGAATGTGGGGATTTTATTTGACTCTGTATTGAGAGAAGCCTTTCATGCTTCTTCCTTTTCCTATCTGCAAACCATAGCGCTTCCTGAATGGCGAAGAGTTACTCATCCGAAAAGGTTTCAGAGATCTCAGTAGGAGGGTGAGACGCCCCTGCTAATGGTTCTATCCGGGACAGGTGATCAGCTACCTGGTTCTCTGTCCCTTTTCTGTCTCTTATTTCTATATCAAACTCTTGCAGAAGCAACACCCATCTTATGAGCCTGGGTTTTGAATCCTGCTTTGTGAGTAGGTATTTAAGAGCAGTATGGTCAGTATACACAATCACTTTTGAACCTACTAAATAGGATCTAAACTTGTCAATGGTATAAACCACTACAAGTAACTCTTTTTCTGTGGTTGTGTAATTTTTCTGTGCATCATTTAAAACATGGCTAGCATAGTAAATGACGTGCAGAAGCTTGTAATGCCTCTGTCCCAACACTGCACCAATGGCATGGTCACTGGCATCACACATTAGTTCGAATGGTAATGTCCAGTCAGGTGCAGAGATGACTGGTGCTGTGACCAACTTGGCTTTCAAGGTTTCAAACGCCTACAAACACTCTATGTCAAACACAAATGGCATGTCAGCAGCTAGCAGGTTGCTTAGAGGTTTTGCAATTTTTGAAAAATCCTTTATGAACCTCCTATAGAATCCTGCATGTCACAGAAAGCTTCTGATTGCCCTTACATTGACAGGTGGTGGTAATTTTTCAATTACTTCTACTTTAGCTTGATCCACCTCTATTCCCTTGTTTGAAATTTTATGCCCAAGGACAATTCCTTCAGTCACCATGAAATGACATTTTTCCCAGTTTAAAACTAGGTTGGTCTCTTGGCATCTTTTCAGAACAAGTGCTAAATGGTCAAGACAGGAGCTGAATGAGTCTCCAAATACTGAAAAGTCATCCATGAAGACTTCCAGAAATTTTTCCACCATATCAGAGAAAATAGAGAGCATGCATCTCTGAAAGGTCGCAGGTGCATTGCACAGACCAAAAGGCATCCTTCTGTAGGCAAATACTCCAGAAGGACATGTGAATGCTGTTTTCTCTTGGTCCTGAGGATCCACTGCAATTTGGTTGTAACCTGAATAGCCATCCAAAAAGCAGTAATATTCATGACCTGCTAGTCTCTCTAGCATCTGGTCTATGAATGGTAAAGGAAAGTGATCCTTTCGGGTGGCTGTATTGAGCCTTCTGTAGTCAATACACATACGCCACCCTGTAACGGTTCTTGTAGGAACCAATTCATTCTTTTCATTATGAACCACTGTCATGCCTCCCTTCTTGGGAACAACGTCGACAGGGCTCACCCAGGGGCTATCAGAAATAGGATAAATAATCCCAGCCTCTAGTAACTTAGTGACCTCTTTCTGAACTACTTCCTTCATGGCTGGATTTAGCCGCCTCTGTGGTTGAACCACTGGCTTAGCATCATCCTCCAATAGGATCTTGTGCATGCATCTTCCTGAGCTAATGCCCTTAAGGTCACTTATAGACCACCCAAGAGCTGTCTTGTGTGTCCTTAGCACTTGAATTAGTGCTTTCTCTTCCTATGGATTTATAGCAGAGCTTATGATCACTGGAAAAGTGTCACCCTCTCACAGAAATGCATATTTCAGGGATGGTGGTAGTGGTTTGAGCTCGGGTTTAGGAGGTTTCTCCTCTTCCTGAGGGATTTTCAGAGGTTCTTGTATTTCCTCTAATTCCTCCAGATCAGGCTGAACATCTTTAAAGATGTCCTCTAGCTCTGATTCAACACTTTCAGTCATATTGACCTCTTCCACCAGGGAGTCAACAATATCAACGCTCATGCAGTCATTTGACGTGTCTGGATGCTGCACAGCTTTGACAACATTTAACTTGAACTCATCCTCATTGACTCTCAGGGTCACCTCCCCTTTTTGGACATCAATGAAAGTTCCTCCAGTTGTCAGGAAAGGTCTTCCTAGAATCAGAGTTGCACTCTTGTGCTCCTCCATTTCCAGCACTACAAAGTCAGTGGGAAAGGCAAATAGCCCAACCTTGACAATCATGTCCTCAATTATGCCTGATGGGTATTTAATGGAGCCATCAGCAAGTTGAAGACATATCCGGGTTGGTTTGACCTCTTCAGTCAAGCCAAGCTTTCTGATGGTGGATGCAGGTATTAGATTGATACTTGCTCCAAGGTCACATAGAGCTATCTTAGTACAAGCACCCTCTATTGTGCATGGTATCATAAAGCTCCCTGGATCTTGAAGCTTCTCTGGTAAGCTTTTCAGAATGACTGCACTGCATTCTTCAGTGAGAAAGACTTTTTCAGTTTCTCTCTAATCCTTCTTATGACATAAGATCTCTTTAATGAACTTAGCATAAGAGGTTATTTTCTCAAGTGCCTCTGCAAACGGGATCTTTATTTCAAGAGTCCTGAGATAGTATACAAAGCGGGAAAATTGTTTATCCTGTTCCGCTTGGTGGAGCTTCTGAGGATAAGGCATCTTGGCTTTATATTCTTCAACCTTAGTTGCTGCAGGTTTATTCCCTACAGAAGTGGTTGGAGAAGCCTTCTTAGAGGGGTTACTATCAGCACTTGCAGGTGTCTGATCCCTCATTGGCGTTTGAACACCAGGATTGGGTGCTGGATGGGCGTTTAATGCCAGCTTCCCACCTTTTTCTGGCATTTGAACGCCAGAACTGGACAAGGAATGGGCGTTTAACGCCAAATTTTTCCCCTTTTCTGGCATTTGAACGCCAGAGTTATTCCTCTCTGGGCTCTTGATGTCCTCAGAGGGATTTTGGGCAGTGGTTTGGTCATCCTCTGTCATTTGTTCCTTTCTTAACTTTTTGCTACTTTGAGCTGACTTATTCAATGTCTTCCCGCTCCTTAGTTGGACAGCTTGGCATTCTTCCATTATCTGTTTAGATAGCTGCTGTCTTGTCTTATTCAATTGTGCTTCTATTATCTCTTTGAATTCTGCTAATTGTTTTGTCATAAGGAGTAATTGCTGATTAAGTTCAACAATCTGTTCTTGAGGATTAGGATCAGTAGTTACTGCCATAGCCTCTTCTTTTATGGAGGACTCACTGTTTGAGTACAGATGTTGATTTCTAGCAACTGTATCTATGAGTTCTTGAGCCTCTTCAATTGTCTTTCTCATGTGTATAGATCCATCAGCTGAGTGGTCTAGAGACATCTGAGCTTTTTCTGTAAGTCCATAGTAGAAGATGTCTAACTGTACCCACTCTGAAAACATTTTAGAGGGGCATTTTCTTAGCATCCCTCTATACCTCTCCCAGGAATTATAAAGAGATTCATGATCCTCTTGTTTAAATCCTTGGATGTCCAGCCTTAACTGTGTCATCCTTTTTGGAGGGTAAAATTGATTCAGGAATTTGTCTATTAATTGTCTCCATGTTTTTATGCTTACTGTGGGTTGGTTATTTAACCACCTCTTAGCTTGATCTTTTACAGCAAATGGAAACAATAATAATCTGTAGACATCCTGATCCACTTCTTTATCACGTACTGTGTCAGCAATTTATAAGAACTGTGCCAGAAACTCAGTAGGTTCTTCCTGTGGAAGACCAGAATACTGACAATTTTGCTGCACCAGGATAATGAGCTGAGGATTTAGCTCAAAGCTGCTTGCTTTGATGGGAGGTATACAGATGCTACTTCCATATGCAGCTGTAATGGGGTTAGCATATGACCCCAGAGTCCTTCTGGACTGTTCATTTCCACTTATGTCCATGAAGGAGAAAAGGGAATTGATATGAATTATTTTTTTATTTAAAAGTAACCGAAAATAATAAGTAAAATAAATGGAAAATAAAATAAAATTTCGAAAACAAAAAGAAAATAAAATAAAAGCAAATTGATAACTAAATTAATTAAATAATTAAAAAGATTTTGAAATTAGCAATTAAAAAGATATGATTGAGAATTATTTCGAAAAAGATATGATTGAAAAGATATGATTGTAAATTAAAAAAAAAGATATGATTGAGAATTATTTTGAAAAAGATATGATTGAGAAGAAATTAAAAAGATTTGATTTTTGAAAAAGATTTGAAAAGAACAATTTTTGAAATTAGAATATTGACTTGACTAAAAAAAAGATATGATTTTGAAAATCTTTGACTAAATTAACGCAAAATTTCGAAATTTATGAGTAAAATAAGGAAAAGATATTTTTTAATTTTTGAATTTTAATGAGGAAAGAGAAAAACAACAAAATGACACTAAACTTAGAAATTTTAGATCAAAACAAAGAGAACAAACAAGAAAACTTTGAATGTCAAGATGAACACCAAGAACACTTTGAAGATCAAGATGAACACCAAGAACAAATTTTTGAAAAATTTTTAAGTAAATTAAAGCACAAAAACACCAAACTTAAAATTTTTAGAAAATCAAACACAAATTTTTGAAAATTTAAGGGAAAACACAAAGAAGACACCAAACTTAGAAAATTTTTTTTTAAATCAAGAGAGAACTAAGGACATGCAATTTTGAAAAATTAAAAGAAAATAAAAGCATGCAATTGACACCAAACTTAAAATATGAAACTAAACTCAAATAAAAGACTCTAAACCAACAAAAATAAAATATTCCTAATCTAAGCAACAAGATAAACCGTCAGTTGTCCAAACTCGAACAATCCCCAGCAACGGCGCCAAAAACTTAGTGCACGAAATTACAATCACACTTTTGCAACTCCGCACAACTAACCAGCAAGTGCACTAGGTCGTCCAAGTAATACCTTACGTGAGTAAGGGTTGATCTCACAGAGATTGTCGGCTTGAAGCAAGCTATGGTTATCTTGTAACTCTTAGTCAGGATATTAACGATTCTCAGATTTAATTGTAAAAAGTAAAAGAACATGAAATAAATACTTGTTATTCAGTAATGAAGAACAGGTTGAGGCTTTGGAGATGCTTTGTCTTCTGAATCTCTGCTTTCCCTACTATCTTCTTCTTCATGCACGCAAGGCTCCTTCCATGGAAAGCTTTAAGTTGGACATCACCGTTGTCAATGGCTACTTCCCGTCCTCTCAATGAAAATGTTCCAAATGCGCTATCACCACACGGCTAATCATCTGTCGGTTCTCGATCATGTCGGAATAGGATCCATTGATCCTTTTGCGTCTGTCACACGCCCAACACTCACGAGTTTGAATCTCGTCACAGTCATCCCTTCCCATATCCTACTCAGAATACCACAGACAAGGTTTAGACGTTTCGGATCTCAAGAATGGCCGCCAATAAGTCTAGCTTATACCACGAAGGTTCTAATCTTAGATTAGAAACGCAAGAGATGCATATTCAAGCTTGATTGCATGTAGAACGGAGGTGGTTGTCAGGCACGCGTTCATAGGCGAGAATGATAATGATTGTCACAGTCATCACATTCGTCAGGTTGAAGTGCGAATGAATATCTTAGAATAGAAGCAAGCGTGATAGAATGGAAAACAGTAGTAATTGCATTAATTCATGAAGAACAGCAGAGCTCCTCACCCCCAACAATGGGGTTTAGAGACTCATGCCATAGAAAACTGAATTTTAAATAAAAACTAATAAAAAATAATAAAAACTAATTAAAATATACTAAAAACATACTAAAAACAATGCCAAAAAGCGTATAAATTATCCCCTCATCAGTGATAGCAGAGAAGAAGCAACTAGAAGGCACCACCAAGAGGTTGTATTGTTACTTAATTCCATCCGCTTTGAAATGCTCTAAATTGGAAGTTTAAATGTTTCCATGTTAATAGTCAACTATGGTTTTAGTCGTTTTGCATTCTGTCATGTTTAATTTTACAATAAGTGTGCTAGCCTAGGTATGTGTGCTTTCACTTTCACTTGTTTAAATGCTTGTCTTGTTCCCTGAATCTTTCTAATTTCAATAAAAGAAATGTTTGAACAAGAAGTGGAATAGTTCCTTTTTAGCAAGAAGTAAAATAACAGTAAGTGGTGGTATATATGTTGATTGTGTAGTAGCTCACTCATAATGAATAAAGGATAGATTGTTCTCCTTTTTAAGTAAAAACTAGCATGCTGTCTATGATTCTAAGTAAACAAAAGTCCTTGGATGAAAGAGAAACAAACAAAAAGAATGAAAAAGAAAAGCCAAAAGTGGTAGCAAAAACAAAAGAAAGCAACAAATAAGGCTAGACACCAATAGCTTGGACCTTAGGACATATGCCTGTGGTGTCTTTGTACTAGGATCTGCTTGGATGATTAGGTTCTATGGAGTGCTTTAACACTTGGTAACTTGGGTTAACTAACCCGGGATTATCAACCAAAAGTCCATTATCAAGAGCAACTTAGTTACAAGACATTTAGTAACCTAAAGAGGTGCTTGGCACCAATGTCTTAAGGAATTGTGAGCCAAGTGTCTGTAGTGAATATGTGTTGAATACAAATAAGCCAAGAAATTGCTACAACACATGACACTAAGCTAAAGTTTACACAAAAGAAAATAAAGAAAAGCAAGTACCAAGGATGAGTGAATAATAAGAGGTCATAGTAGTGTGTTAATGGATGCCTAAAGGAGACAGTCTATGCCTAAAGATCAATAAAAAGTGAGCCAATGCATTGTCTGCATAAAACCCCATGAGCTACTAATAATGCCTTGCTGATATGAACATCACCTTCTATTTCATTCTTTCTTCTTAATAATTCAGTACTTGCTTAGGGACAAGCAAGATTTAAGTTTGGTGTTGTGATGCCAGGGCATCTTAGGCTAGTTTCACCAGCTTTTTTCTTTGTTTTTAATAGGTTTTATGCACTTTCTTGAGCTATAAGCAAGAAATTGGGTTAGAAATTCATGCATACCTAGAATCATCCAAATATTGTTAATTTGATGCAAATTTCATGAGAATTCTGCTATAAATACTTGTGTGCTAAGAATGATTAGAATTATCATGACTTTAGCAAGGCTTTGATGCATGTATTGGTTGATGATAGGTGAAAGAAAGCATGGAGGAAGGTTGAAGAAGAAGCCTGGAGAATATTAAGAAGAAGCAACGTTGGTGGCCAAGTTGGACCACTAACGTTGCCCCCAACGTTGAAAGAGAAGCAGAGCAAGTCTCTGCATGAGTGGCTGATGCTCACGTTGGAGGGAGCGTTGGACATCCAACGTTACCCCCAACGTGGTGATGAAAAATTCAATTCTGGAGCTAAATCAATTCTGAGCGACGCGTACGCGTCTATGACGGGTACGCGTGAAAAAGCAAAATTTCTTTATCCGCGCGCAAGCGTCAGACACGCGCACGCGTGGAATGGCAAAATTGACTATCCACGCGTACTGTAAGAACCGTGCTTAATTAACCGCCTAATTAGATATTTTACTTGCCCAAATTAGGTTCCGAATAACTATAGTGAGAATTAAAGGATTTAAATATGACTTTTGGACTCAGTGGGTTTTTCTAAGTCAGAAAATGTGTCTTCTGCGAAAAACCATGAGAAACTGTGAACCAGCAGTTGAACCGGTCGTACCGGTTCAAGTCTGCCTGATACTATGTGAGAAAAATTTAAAACAGTCAAAAATCTTAGAAAAATATTAGAAGTTGAAAACTGGGCGTTAATTTTAAAGGTTTGGCCCAAAAGTGGGCCAAACGGTCTAAAAACGCTAACGGGTTGGACCGGGCCCAAGTTAGGCACAAGCCCAACACTATATAAGTCCGCTTAAGTGACCATTTCAGCCACTTAAACACCAAACCAACAGCAGCAACCTGAAAAGAGGGAAGAGAGGTAGGGTTCCAAAAAATTTACTATTCATCATCATCTTCTTGGAGCCATATCTCACTCTCTGGAGCTCCGATTCGCGTGCCGTCAGTTGCCACGCGAAGCTCTCGTCGAGCTCTTCAATTTCATCCAAAAAAAGTTGTAAGGGATTTCCAATTTCTTGCCCAGTTTTTCCTTCCATTACAGATTCGGTTTTTGGCTATGGTGGATGAATAGTTCTTGTGATTTTGATTATTTAGGTACACTCTAACACTTGATTATTATTGGGTTTGTCACAATCATCATTGGGAAAGGTGAGCCTACTTGATCTCTTGTGGTTTTGTGTATATATGAAACCCTAGGTTGAATTATTGTAAATTATATGTGATATTAGCATGAATATTGGAGCTTGTTGGTGATTATTGATGCTTGTGGAGTTGATTGAAAGCTTGGATTGTGGTTGGAAGCTTCTTTGTGCTAAGTTGGAATTTTGGTACATATTGGGAATCGGCAAAGGTATGGTTTCGGTTTCCTCTATGTAGTATATAATATTCATGGACACTTAGGCTAGTGACCTATAGGATAGAGTTGAGTTTATGTGGTTGTTGATGATGTTTGGTTGATGTTCTATGTTGAATTAATATGGTTATGATTGAGAAATAATGATATTGAGATTATGATGTATGATAAATTGGTGTGAATGACTATTGTTGTTTATGGTTTAGAAGCATGAATGAGTTTGATGATAGAAAATTTATATTGATGTAATGATGAATGGTGAGTGTGTTGGCAGAAAGTTATTGATAATTGTTTTACGATGATATTGATGTTGAAAATGATGAGGTATGATGAGAGACTGGTATAAATTGTGGTTTGTGACCCAAGAGGGTAGTTTTTGGTGAAAAATGGATCTTGGAGGGACTTTAACTGGTTTGGTAGTGTTTTGGTTGATTTGAGGTGTGAAAGTTGGAAAAATTGGCAAATTGGGTTATTAGATAAAAGTTGGTTTTTGATGAACTTTGTCCGATCATAACTTTTGCCTTGATTTTCGAAACTAACTGAAGTTTGTTTAGAATTAAAGATCTTTGAAAACTCTTTAGAATTACTGATATGTGCGGGCGCACACCCTCGTGCGGATGGACACCCTGCAAATATTTTGACCTGTGCGGACACACACACCTGTTCGCACGCACAGGCAAGGAAATGCGTTCTGTTCGCAGCGCTAACACAGCTTGTGCGTCACATATCCAAGGAAAAACTTCAACCAGTGCGGACACACAGGTCTGTGTGGACGCACACGTCGAGAAGGTCAGTCTGTTGGGGGCACTGGCACAGGTTGTGCGAGTGCACAGATCCTTATAAAAATTGACACCTGTGCGTACGCATACCCCTATGCGTACGCACGCATTTCAAAGCTCTCCAGAGTCTGCGCATGCACATACCCTTGTGCGGCCGCACACGTCCTATTTCTCAAAATTTTATTTGTTTTCAACTATTATACCTTCCCAACAAGGTTGTAAGCTTCTAAAACACCATTTTAAGACTTATGGGCTTAATTTTGAGTATTAGAATATGGGATGTAACTTAAGGTTGCTAGAACATGATTTTATGATAAATTAGAAAATGGAGGTCTAGGTTTCTGGCATGCTGAGAATGATTTGACGTTGGGTGGAGGATGAGTGATATATGAGATAAGGAATGATGAACTTTTGACATTGGAAATTGAGTTATGAATGGATAGTGGTTGAGATGAGTCAAGGACTCAGATTGAGACGATGGATCCATGTATACTAAAAATGTTTTCTAAAAATCACTGACATATTATTTTTACTGAGAATATGAGACGCTATGCGCCCGGCAGGGACGGTGTAACAACCCTGATTTTCGAGTACGCGAGATCTTTTCTAAAGGTATGAATTTCTCCGGAAGATCAGTAAAGGGAACACCTCTTATATATGATAAAGTATCTTAATCTTAATTGTCATTATATCATCCTTAATCTAGAACCTCTTCTGAGGCAACCTCGGTAACGCAATTACGAAGAACCTAGTTTTTGGACCGTATCGGTTAGGAGTTTTGCTTCTATTTTTTGTAAATACTTTCTGCTTGACGAACCGGACTCAATTCATGAGAGAAGAGAGATAATAGTATAATGTTATCATTATATTAGTATTAGAAGTTTTTTGAAAGATATTATAAGGTTACCTGGTCAGTTTTAGTTAAAAACAGAAAATCGGTTTAACTAGGTTCACAGTTTATCGGTGCAGCTTAGCACTAGCACTCTCTGATGACTTTAGCAAAGCTAAGGCCTCATCATACATGTTATATTCTCATAATAAATATGTTACTAGTGTCATTTATGCTAGTAGCTCAGAAAATAATTTCTAGAGATGTTTTTACAAGTGTTCCGATACACCTAGTTTTAGTAGTTATACACCTGAGATATTTTAATATTATTTTAACCCACCTCTAAGCCAACCAATCAAAACTCACTCTACACCCCCAAGACACTCCAAGGCTGGTCATTTACTCCCTTTGGATGAAAATGAGAAGAGAGAAAAGAGAGAAACTTTCATGAACACTTAATCTTCAAAGCTTGATTTCTTCTGAACTAAAACTCAAATCAAAACTCCAATTTCACCAAAATGATCCACTCTTCTTCCTCTACATAACCATATAACATGTCAAGGCTGGAAATAAGGTGAGATGGCTATCTCCCTCCCTCTTCAATTCGGTTTTCAAGGAAAACCATGCAAAACATGTGTTTTCTTGATGTTCTTCATTAAGAATCATGCTTAACTTGACTTGAGGGCCAAGAAACAATAATTTCCAGCAACTCTAAGGTGATAAATCCCTTCCTAACATGCTGAGTGAGATTTGGTCAGTTGAGAGTTTTTGGATTTAAAGTTGTTCTTGATGTGATTTAGGAGGAAAAAGTGCTTAAGGACCACCTGAAAGTCTAACCGAATTAGGAGCAGCAAAACCAGGTAGGGTGTGACAAATTTAATCTTGATTGATTGTGTTTGAGATGTGTGATTATGATATGGTTTGGTTATACTTGAAATTGATTGCTTCTATGAGTTATTCTTGGTGAAAATTTGTTGAAATTTTGATGAAATTTGATGATATTCAAGCTATGAATGTTGTTCTTGAGGGCTTCTGGAAAAACGAACCCTAGGACTTAAATTGGGGTTCAATTTGTGTTAAAATCAAGTAGGAAATAAGGGGCTTTAGTTGCTGCAATTTTATTATGAATTATGGTAAAAATCGGTTGCTGAAAAGACTGAAAAACGGGTAAAAATAGAGAAAGAATCTGAAGAATTTACGAAGAACACGAAGAACACTTTGAGTGTGATGAAGAACATTGAAGAACACCTTTTAGATCTTAAAAAGGGCAAGGTTTTAATTATTTTGGTGTTTGAGGGGTTATTTGGTAATTTTTGAAAGTTAGGGTGGTTAAAGTAGAAATATTAAAAGGTACGGGTGGTAAAAAGTGAATTTTAAAGGATAAAAGTTAAAGTGCGATAATTTTAAAAAATTTAATGATAAAATAATAAATAATAATAAAATATTAAATAATAATATTTAATTAAAAATAATAATTTAATAAGAATAATAAAATAATGCAGAAAAGACAGTTTTCTGTAAAAGCTTTAGAAAGACAACTTTAAGCACAGAATCTCATAATTACCTTCATAAAACACTTAGGGAGTGGTAAGAACATATTATTGGGGCAAAGATAAATAAAAGATAAAAATTTAAAGAAAAGATAAACACCAAAGAAAAGTCTGTAAAGTTTTAATGATAGAATCAAACAGAGATTAGTAAACGAACTAGGGCAACCTAGTTAGTTCTTGAATTGCGACTAAGGTTAGGTATAATATGAAAAGTTAAAATGTTTCAGTATAGACTTAATGAACCTATACTTGGGACAAACTAACTATTCATATCAAAATTTACATAAGCTTTAAATACATTTGTTAAGCAAAGAAACACAGAGGACAGAGTAGTCAGAGTAAAGTAAAGAGATAAAGAGAAAAAGAGTAATACAGAAACAGAAAAAAGAGTAATCAGAGAAAAGTAAAGAGATACTGATGCCAAGGCATCTTAGGCTAGTTTCACTAGCATTTTTCTGTTAGTTTTAGTTGTTTTATGCATTTTCTTGAGCTTAAAGTAACCAAGAATGGTTAAATGAATAACAAAGCAATGAACCATCCAAACAGCATGATTTTTATGCAAATTTCATGAGTTTTTAGTTATATTACTTGAATGCTATGAATGGAAGATTCTCATGAAAATTTGCAAGACTTTGATGCAGTTGTTTGGATGATTGCAGGGAAGAAGAGGCTAGGCAAGGAAGCAACAAAAATCAATAAAGGAAGCTTGAATATCACATGTGGAGTTTAAGTTCCGGTTTAAGCTTAAACTGGAACTTAAACGGCCAAAATCATGAAATCTGAGGAAAGGTGAAAGTGGCGTTTAACCTCCAGTTTAACCTTAAACTGGAAGTTAAACGCCAGAAATAGGAAATGCACCAGGGAGCCAATTCCACGTTTAAGCTCCAGTTTAACCTTAAACTGGAGCTTAAACGTGTTCGACCTCCAGGGATTGCTTTCTCCGCTTCCACGTTTAAGCTCCAGTTTAACCTTAAACTGAAGCTTAAACGTGTTCGACCTCCAGGGCTGCCTTTCCTATCTCCACGTTTAAGCTTCAGTTTAACCTTAAACTGAAGCTTAAACGTGTTCGACTACGTTACCCTCCAGGGCTGCCTTCTTCCATTTCCACGTTTAAGCTTCAGTTTAACCTTAAACTGAAGCTTAAACGTGCTTCCACAAAAGGCATCACTGGAAGTGTCTGGCGTTTAAGCTGCAGTTTAAGCTTAAACTGCAACTTAAACGCCACTCTTGGAAAAGGTTTCTGGGCCAAAAATATTGCAGTTTAAGTTAGCATTTGAGCACAAACATTAACTTAAACTTACTCTGGTATGAAACCCAATTGAATATCATGGTTTATGGGATTGGGCCTGAAGGATTGATGAGTCTGGAATTTCAATTTGTTGAGTCATGTGTCATTACTTGATTATCACTAAGTTGGCTCAATGAATGTTACAGAATTTGGATCAGCAGCCTCATCAAGATTATGGATCATAAACCCAAAGCAAAAGGAAAGCAGGGAGAGGCCTCAAAGCCCAAGAAACACAACAGAAGCTCAATATAGAAAGTGTATAAATAGGATAGAATTTAAGTTAGGAAGAACTTTTACCTTTTCATTTTGCTAGTTTTCATACCTTTGTAATTGAATTCAGAGCTATGATTCACTAAACCCCTTTCATTGGGTTAGGGAACTCTATTGTAATTCAATGAATCAATAATAGTTTTATCTTCTTCTTCAATCTTTTCTCTTGAATTTTGTTAGAAAGCTTCTCGATCTAATTCCATTGGGTAGTTGTCTTGGGAAAGAAACTACCCATAATTGGAATCCTTCGGAACCTTGGGAAAGGAATGGAGGATTCATGCTAGAGAAGCTTTCTCACAGTGAATTGGATTGGGGTTTGGATGGATATTGTGACATGTAATCCTACCAAATTGTGGTTCATGAAACTGTGTGGTATAATCAGTGATCGAGCATCATCTCTTCTTATGAACATTTAAACCAAGGGATTGGGAATTTGTTTGTTTTTAGAGAGAATTGGTGAGCCAAGGGATTGGGATCCAATCATATAAGATTGCCAAGCAAAATTCAATGAACGCATTGGTTGAGGAAGAGATAAACATGTTTTGATTCGGAGATCTCAATATCTCCTATAACCCAATGAATTCCCCATTTCTGATTTCCACTTTCTCTTTACATTCTGCAACTCAATTCATGCAATCACCCCCATTCCCTTTTAATTTCAGCAATTTAGCTTCTGCTCTTTAATTCATGCAATTTAAGATTCCGCCATTTCAATTTCTTGTCATTTACGTTTTCCGCCAATTTTACATTCCGCAATTCTCATCTAATTCTTGATTCCGCTCAACTAGACATACTTCTAATCCGAATTGCTCATTCAACCAATCCTTGTGGGATTCGACCTCACTCTATTGTGAGTTTTTACTTGACGATAACCGGTGCACTTGCCGGAAGGAATTTTGCCGATCGTGCAATTTCCTAAATCGTAGCATAACAAGTTTATGCGCATCAAGTTTATGGCGCCGTTGCCGGGGATTGGTTTTCGATTGACAATTCTCAAATTGGAAGTTAACTAGATTGAGCATTTTTCTTGCTTTGTTAATTCAGTTCAAGTTACTTGTTGAATTTTTAATTTCTGCACTCTGTTACATGCTTTCTTTCTTTATGCCTTTAAATTCAAGCAACTAACTCACTGACTCACTAACTGTTTGAATTAATTCCTCAACTGCTCTAACCATACTCTTCCATTAACCAAGAGTATTTCATTTGTTTGTTGCCTGTGCTGTGTTCTTGTATGACAGGTAGGAGAGGAGAGACATCAACTCCTCCATATACCGAACCAGAGAGGACCCTTCATAGACTTAGAAGGGAAGCAAGAGGGAAGAGAGTACTGGGAGAAGAAGAATCTGAAGGAGAATCTGAGGACAATTTTGAGGAAGCTTTAGATCTCAACATGGATAGAGAAGTTCACAACCACGAGAGAGCTGATGGAAACAATGCCATTCCTGAGAGGAGGGTTCTTAGTTCATACATAAACCCAACCTCTGGGAATTGTGGTAGCAGCATTCAGAAACCACCCATTCAGGCCAACAATTTTGAGCTCAAACCACAGCTAATATCACTTGTGGAGAATCATTGTTCATTTGGTGGGAGTGCTAATGAAGACCCAAACCAACATCTCACAAAATTCCTGAGAATTTGCGACACTGTGAAGTCCAATGGAGTCCAGGAAGATGCCTATAAACTGCTTTTGTTCCCATTTTCACTTAGGGACAAGGCAGCTAAGTGGCTGGAATCATTCCCAAGGGGGAGCCTAACAACCTGGGATGAGGTGGAAAGCAAGTTTCTGGCACGTTTCTACCCCCCACAAAAGGTCAATAGGCTTCGATCTGAGGTTCAGACGTTTAGACAACAAGATGGTGAAACTCTCTACGAGGCATGGGAGAGATTCAAGGATTTGACAAGGAAATGCCCACCAGACATGTTCCATGACTGGGTGCAATTGCATATTTTCTATGATGGACTCTCTTATGAATCAAGGAAGGCTGTAGACCATTCATCAGGAGGTTCATTGAACAGGAAAAAGACTGTGGAAGAAGCCATTGAAGTGATTGAGACAGTGGCTGAGAATGAGTACTACTATGCATCAGAGAGACACAACACTAAGGGAGTCATGGAGCTGAACCATGTTGATACAATTCTAGCCCAAAACAAGGTGTTTGCCAAGCAACTAGCAGAGCTCACCAGGAAATTAGAAACAAAACAAGTGGCTGCAATACACACACAAGATCAAGAGGAAGAAAGCACTGAAGGAGGTGATTGGGAAGAGGCCAACTATGTGGGAAACCAACAAAGGCAATCATATGATCCACATTCCAACACTTACAATCCAGGATGGAAAAACCACCCAAACTTTGGGTGGGGGAACCAACAAACCCAACCACAAAACCACAAACCTTACAACCACAACCAACACAATAATTCCACATATCAAAACTCCAACCAAAGATCATACCAAGCCACACAAAACACTTACTCCCAACCATCATATCATGGCCAAAATAATCAACTTACCCAACCTAATCCGAACCAACAATTTCAAGAGCAATTAAACAGGATAGAAGGAATGCTGGCACACATGGGTCAGGACATAATTGAGTTGAAAAGCTTCAGGGATGATGTGAGATCTACCTTAAGAAACCATGGTGAAAAACTCAAGAGGATGGAGTCTCAAGTAGGAGAGCTATCTCAACAGGCCCCCAAATCAACTGCAGTGTTCCCTAGTGACACAGAAAAGAATCCTAAAGGGGAACAAAAGAGAGTAAGATGGGAAGAATGCAAAGCCATCACCATATTGAAGGAAGTCTCAGAAGAAGAAGGAATTAGACCCTCAGAACAGGAGCCAGAAATCTTGAAGGAAGGTGTGGAAGAAGCTAAGCAGGAAAGTGAAACTGAGCAAGCCAAGGAACTGCAAAAAGGCACGATGGAAACATACCAACCAAAAGTACCATTTCCTCAGAGGTTAGGAGGAGGTGAAAAAGGGAAAACCTATTCAAGGTTTTTAGAGACATTTAAGTCTCTCCATATCAATATTCCCTTTCTTGAGATTCTCCAGCAAATGCCTACACATATCAAGTATTTAAAGGAATTGTTGAGCAAGAAAAGAGTTTTGAAGGGAGGACAAACGGTAACAATGAACAAAGAATGCAGTGCCCTCATCAAGAAGGACACAGTCTCTAAGAAAACAGACCCAGGAAGTTTTCATATCCCCTGCATCATAGGGGAAACAAAAATTGACAGAGGATTCTGTGATCTAGGAGCTAGCATAAATGTGATGCCTCTAACTCTTATGAAGAGGCTACAACTGAATGAGGTGAGATCCACGGATGTAATCATACAACTGGCTGACAAAACTCAGAAGCAAGCTGAAGGGGTAGTTGAGAATGTGCTGGTGAAAGTGGGAGATTATTACTTCCCCACAGACTTTGTCATTTTGGACATGGAGAAAAGCTACTTACACCCTATCATTCTGGGCAGGCCATTCCTAGCCACTACTAGAGCGCTCATAGATGTAGAACAAGGAGAGCTAATGCTGAGAATACATGACGAACAGCTCATTTTCAAAGTTTTCAAACCTGCATCTGAGCCTGAACCAGAACCTGAAAAGCCTAAGGATGATAGTAGCCATCTGTGTTTGGAGGAAAGTAATCCAGCAGCTGAAACTCTAAAACAGTCCTTGGAAGGCAAACAAGAGTTGCAAGAGTTAAAGCCACAAGAATCAATGGAAACAAATCAGAAGGATCCTCCTGGCATAAGGGTCAATGAAGAAATCCTCAAGAGAAAGGGAAGAATGGTAGGGAAATTGCCAAGAGGGTGGAGAAACAAGAAAATTCCCACTGAAGGTTTTTCTCCGGGAGATAAAGTGATATCAAGTCATTATCTGCCAATCCCACCTGGCCTCAAAACCATTCCTTCCCAGCTCCCTCAAGTGTTCACAATCAGGAAAGTTCTTTCTATGGAACATTTAGAAGTCATGAAGGAATCAAATGGGGACGTTTTCATAGTGAGAGGAGAAGACATCAAGCACTACAATCCATCCTAACAAGGGACAACCGTCAAGCTAGTGACGTTAAAGAAGCGCTTCATGGGAGGCAACCCATGTTTTAGTATCCTTACTCTTTATTGTTTTGCTTTACATCTAATAAAGCATGGTTTCTTATGCATGAACTTGAATCCTCAGGACAACTGTTGATAAAGTGCACTAAACATTGCATGCAAATTACAATTGGTCTCTAAGTTTGGTGTGCCTGAAGGAACTCCCAAATCTTATTCAAATTGTATTCAATCTTTCATTCAAGGTGCACGACCAAACATTAAGTTTGGTGTTCCTTTTGAACACAGTTAATGAAAAGCAAGAAGTTCCTCTGGATTTAGAAATTCATGACAAGTATACCATTTGCATGTTTTAATACTTTGATTTCAATTACTTTAAGTAGTAAAATTGTTTAGGATCAAAGTGCCAAAGTGACTAGGATTTATTAGAATTATGCACATTCATTAAGGACAACCAACATGGATTTCATGTCATCAGGAGACATTACCAAACACTAAGTTTGGTGTCCAGTAATAAGTGTACATACATACAAAGGTCACGGCTATAAGCTCAGGAAGTCAATCATTGATTTACAATTCAAAAAGAAGGAAAAACATGTACAAGTACTATTCACTATTCACATGACCGAAAAAATGATAGCAAATTTGTTTGTTTGTGCAGGTACAAAAGGAAAGATAAGAATGGAGGAAAAAGACAAGGGGGAGGTACGGTGCTTGGTCAAAAAGGAAGTTCACAAGTCTTTGAAACTAACACATGGGAAAAGGAAGTTCTGCATGAAAAGATAGCTACATGTACAACCTAATGCACTCAGAATACTTCCAAGAAAATGAAAAGCAATTCGTCCTTCTCCCTAATTCATATATTTACCATCAGGCCACCCTTCACAAATCACCCTAGCCGTCCATTTTTCACTTACAGGCACTATAAAGAACCACTTGGGGAACGAGTTCCACACCACCAAATCTCCTTCATGCACATTTTCTTTCATCATAGCATAACTATCTCTTGTCGAAAACAACCTCACCACACTTCCAACAACACTTCTTGCTTCACCTTGTCAACTTTAGCTTGTCACTTACCAAAACTAAAGAACCAATGGCAGCCTCATCTAGCCACAAAAGAAGAAAAGACAAGCAACCAATGGAGGAGAACAGGGAATTCGATGCATGGAGATACAAATCAGTTTTCCATGAGATTCAAGCCGAATGGATGAGACCTAAAACGGTACTAGCTGAGGTTCCCTTTGACCTTGAAAAGGATGAGTTCCCAGGTGTTTGGGAGAAGATCAAAAAGAGGAAGTGGGAGCTCCTGACTAAGCCAATCACTAAAATCAACATCAACTTGGTGAAGGAGTTCTATGCAAATGCAGTGAGGGAAGACTCAACCAAGAAACCCACATACAAAAGCTATGTGAGAGGGGTGGAAGTTGACTTCAGTCCCAAAGCAATCATGAAAACTCTTGGCCTGAAAAACATACGTTTCAGCCAAGCAAGTTATGAAGAAAGGATGATAGGAGAACCTGACTATACAACTATTGCTGAAGACCTTTGTGCCATCAGAGCTGAATGGGTGAGAAAAACAAGAGGGGCTCCAAGAGTCTTGAGAAGAGGAGACCTAACACCTGAAGCTAAAGGGTGGTATGCAATAGTTAGGAGATCTATCCTACCCACTGCAAACTCTTCAGAAATAGTCCCTAAAAGAGCCATCTTGCTACATTGCATTATGGTGGGAGGGGAGATCAAAGTTCATAAACTCATTGCTGAACAGATACAAGAGCTTAGTGAGAAAAGTGATCCTGAATCCTGGCTCCACTTCCCTAGCACCATCATTAGACTATGCATCGATGCCCAAGTACCACTTGAAGATGAAAGACCTAATTGGCTACATCCTGGAATGGCCATAACTGCGTACAAAATGACTCTTGGCCCAATTGCTCCAAGACATACAAAAAGAAGAAATGAAGAAGGGCAACAAGCAGAAGCAGAGCAAGAAGCAGAGCAAGAAGGACAAGAAGGAGAGGACGGAGAAGAAGAGCAAGAAGAGCAAGGAATTCCAGAAAGAAGACAACAAATTCCCAGAGACCCCATGGATATGAGCAGAATGCAGGAAATCATAGAAGGAATGTCTCAACAATACATGAGGTCTCAGGAGAGACAAGAGGACTTTCACCTAAAAATGATGGATATGCAAAGGAACTTTGAATCAAGATTCTTAGATCTACAAAGGGAACAGAATTTACACTTACAGGAATCCTTCAGCCACATATGCCAACACCAAGATGCCAATGTCTTGGCAATCAAGGAAGCCACCACTTTACAGAATGCAAGATACTCAGTCCAAGCTGATTACAACATCAGTTCGCAAATCAAGCTTAACTACATAGGGGAACATTTACACAAGATGGACCCAGCATTCCCAGCTTTTGATGAGTATTTCAAAGGGAGGAAAGAAGGAGAAATAAACAAGGCAATGATCCTTGAAAAAGGAGTGGAAGAAACAATGAAAAAGGCTGGATTCTAGAAAAAGCTCATAAGAAAAGACAAAGGAAGTTCAAGTGGTCAAAAAGGGGTAGGAAGCAAGAAGAAGCAGGATCCCAAGAATCAAGAAGAACCAAGCAATAAATGAGAGGTGGTCTCTCTCCTTAATAATCAAATGATAATTGGTGAATTGTCTTTATGAGCTTTCTTTCATTATAAGTCATTTAAGTTTTAATGTGAAGTCTCTAGTATGTTTGTCTGTTTATTGCTTTGAATAAAGTGAATGCCTAGATGTTTGGATATAACTTCACCTTCTTAAACAAATGCTTGCCATGCTTGTTCTGTTTCCAAAAATAAAAGAAAAGTTTGAACAAAAGTAACTTGGCTCAATTAGTGACAAATCAAGTAGAATTAAGTGGTGGTATGCATGCTTGATTGTTTAGTCAGATCACTGGAAATAGAGTGTAGAATTATCATTTTTTGTGTAGAAATTGAAAACTGTCTATGGATCTTAATGAATAAATGTCTTTGGCCATGAAAAAGAAAGAAAAAGAAGAAGAAAAAGCCACTGAAAAAGGGCAACAAAAAGCAAAAAAATTGAGAAAATAAGCTAGGCACCAATGGTTTGAACTTCTGAGACAAATGTCTGTGGTGTTTATGTATTAAGGATATGCTTGGATGAATAGGTTCTGAGGAGTGTTTCAACACTTGGTAACTTGGGTTAACTAACCCGGGATTATCAACCAAAAGTCCATTATCAAGAGCAACCTAAATACAAAACATTTAGTCACACAAAGAGGTGCTGGACACCAATGTCTCAAGAAGAAATGTGAACTAAAATGCCTGGAGTGGATATGTGTAGTGCACTGATAAGAAAAAAAAAAAGAAAATGCCAAAGGCTTGTGCAACACATGACACTAAGCAATCAAGGAGCAAAGGAGCTCTAAGAAAAAGAAAAGAAAAACAAAGAAGAGAAAAGTGCCAAGGACATAAGAATAACAAGAGGCCATAGCAGTGTTTGATGGATGCAATGAAAAGTGATAATCTTACCTGATAAGAATGAAAAAGTGATGCTGCAACTTTCTGCATAAAACCCTTCTGATGAACTTCAAATGCTTGCTAATATAGCCAATGTAATTGCTTTCTGTTTCATACTTTCTTCTCAAATAACTCAGGACTTACTTAGGGACAAGCAAGTATTAAGTTTGGTGTTGTGATGCCAAGGCATCTTAGGCTAGTTTCACTAGCATTTTTCTGTTAGTTTTAGTTGTTTTATGCATTTTCTTGAGCTTAAAGTAACCAAGAATGGTTAAATGAATAACAAAGCAATGAACCATCCAAACAGCATGATTTTTATGCAAATTTCATGAGTTTTTAGTTATATTACTTGAATGCTATGAATGGAAGATTCTCATGAAAATTTGCAAGACTTTGATGCAGTTGTTTGGATGATTGCAGGGAAGAAGAGGCTAGGCAAGGAAGCAACAAAAATCAATAAAGGAAGCTTGAATATCACATGTGGAGTTTAAGTTCCAGTTTAAGCTTAAACTGGAACTTAAACGGCCAAAATCATGAAAGCTGAGGAAAGGTGAAAGTGGCGTTTAACCTCCAGTTTAACCTTAAACTGGAAGTTAAACGCCAGAAATGGGAAATGCACCAGGGAGCCAATTCCACGTTTAAGCTCCAGTTTAACCTTAAACTGGAGCTTAAACGTGTTCGACCAAGTTTTCTCCTCCAGGGTTGCTTTATCCATTTCCACGTTTAAGCTCCAGTTTAACCTTAAACTGGAGCTTAAACGTGTTCGACCTCCAGGGATTGCTTTCTCCGCTTCCACGTTTAAGCTCCAGTTTAACCTTAAACTGGAGCTTAAACGTGTTCGACACCTCCAGGGCTACCTTTCTCTATTCCCACGTTTAAGCTCCAGTTTAACCTTAAACTGAAGCTTAAACGTGTTCGACCTCCAGGGCTGCCTTTCCTATCTCCACGTTTAAGCTTCAGTTTAACCTTAAACTGAAGCTTAAACGTGTTCGACTACGTTACCCTCCAGGGTTGCCTTCTTCCATTTCCACGTTTAAGCTTCAGTTTAACCTTAAACTGAAGCTTAAACGTGCTTCCACAAAAGGCATCACTGGAAGTGTCTGGCGTTTAAGCTGCAGTTTAAGCTTAAACTGCAACTTAAACGCCACTCTTGGAAAAGGTTTCTGGGCCAAAAATATTGCAGTTTAAGTTAGCATTTGAGCACAAACATTAACTTAAACTTACTCTGGTATGAAACCCAATTGAATATCATGGTTTATGGGATTGGGCCTGAAGGATTGATGAGTCTGGAATTTCAATTTGTTGAGTCATGTGTCATTACTTGATTATCACTAAGTTGGCTCAATGAATGTTACAGAATTTGGATCAGCAGCCTCATCAAGATTATGGATCATAAACCCAAAGCAAAAGGAAAGCAGGGAGAGGCCTCAAAGCCCAAGAAACACAACAGAAGCTCAATATAGAAAGTGTATAAATAGGATAGAATTTAAGTTAGGAAGAACTTTTACCTTTTCATTTTGCTAGTTTTCATACCTTTGTAATTGAATTCAGTGCTATGATTCACTAAACCCCTTTCATTGGGTTAGGGAGCTCTATTGTAATTCAATGAATCAATAATAGTTTTATCTTCTTCTTCAATCTTTTCTCTTGAATTTTGTTAGAAAGCTTCTCGATCTAATTCCATTGGGTAGTTGTCTTGGGAAAGAAACTACCCATAATTGGAATCCTTCGGAACCTTGGGAAAGGAATGGAGGATTCATGCTAGAGAAGCTTTCTCACAGTGAATTGGATTGGGGTTTGGATGGATATTGTGACATGTAATCCTACCAAATTGTGGTTCATGAAACTGTGTGGTATAATCAGTGATCGAGCATCATCTCTTCTTATGAACATTTAAACCAAGGGATTGGGAATTTGTTTGTTTTTAGAGAGAATTGGTGAGCCAAGGGATTGGGATCCAATCATATAAGATTGCCAAGCAAAATTCAATGAACGCATTGGTTGAGGAAGAGATAAACATGTTTTGATTCGGAGATCTCAATATCTCCTATAACCCAATGAATTCCCCATTTCTAATTTCCACTTTCTCTTTACATTCTGCAACTCAATTCATGCAATCACCCCCATTCCCTTTTAATTTCAGCAATTTAGCTTCTGCTCTTTAATTCATGCAATTTAAGATTCCGCCATTTCAATTTCTTGTCATTTACGTTTCCCGCCAATTTTACATTCCGCAATTCTCATCTAATTCTTGATTCCGCTCAACTGGACACACTTCTAATCCGAATTGCTCATTCAACCAATCCTTGTGGGATTCGACCTCACTCTATTGTGAGTTTTTACTTGACGATAACCGGTGCACTTGCCGGAAGGAATTTTGCCGATCGTGCAATTTCCTAAATCGTAGCATAACAAGTTTATGCGCATCAGATACAGAGAAAAGAGAAACCAGAATAGAGTAAAGAGATATAAGGATAAAAGAGTAATATGATAAAGAGAATAGAGAACAAATAAAGGGCCTGTTAAAAGGTCATTTGTTGCGTTAAGGCAACCCAAGAGATATCTATGTGTTCATCTGCTGCATTGCGGCAATCAGATGGATGATAGTACGACCCCTGAGAATGCTTTTCTGGGATACCTTGCTATAATGCTTTGCTGTAAGACAGAGGTTGCTTATAGAGGTATCGAGATCAGTGTGCTCCTGTAAGACAGAGGTTGCTTACAGTGAGTGTGTTGGGCGTATATCGGCTAATAAGTTCCGCCCTGCAAGACAAAGGTTTCTTGTAGTGGATATTGCCAACAAGAAAGCCTTATCCAGACAGAGGTTGTTGGGTAACGTCGGGAATAACCCACGAACTGATAATCATTGGTTACGGGAATAACCCACGAACTGTTGTATGTTGATCTCGGGTATAACCCACGAATTGAAGATCGTTGTTTTGTTTGTATGTTGATCTCGGGTATAACCCACGAACTGAAGATTACTGTATTGTTGAGTATTGATCTCGGGTATAGCCCACGAACTGAGGATCGTGTTTGTTGTTGTATGTTGATCTCGGGGAAACCCACGAACTAAGGATCATTATTTTGTTTGTGAATTGATCTTGGGGACGCCCACAAACTGAAGATCATTGTTTCCCCTTGTGCGTATATTAAGGGGTCGAGCTTTGCGCCGACTGCCGGTAGTCATGAAGGAGTGGTATTCTTACCACCGACACGTATGCACTAAGGACACAAAGGGAAACCATATTTAGGACTTGTTCCTAGGTAATGTCGGGCTGCAGGGTGTAAACTGACACGTGAGCTCATGGCCTGCATAGGACAGACACGCATCATACTTGGTTGTGCATTTTCTCTATTATGATTGTTGCATGAATGTATGTTTTCTTTGTTTGTATTCTATTCTCTATGTTTGTGTTTGTGTTATTTTCTTGTATTCTTCTGTTTGTGTTTTGCTATCTATTTTCTCTATCTTCTCTATTTATCTGTCTTCTATTTACTGCTTCTCTATATTCTGTTATTCGTCTACCAAACAACATAGAATTAATGAACTTAACTAATAACCCCGACCCTACTAAGAACTCCCCAGTTCTTACCCCTTCTCTCTCCCTTCCCCTCAGACGGGAGCTAGAGTACCCCTCTATAGTTTGTTGATGATCGTTCCGCAAAGAGGATTCCGCTCTAGGTAGTCTTCTGAGTCTAGAGTGAACTCTGTTACCTGTTTATATGTATATACTGTGAGACCAGCCAACATTTGCACCCAGTTTGTACACGAACTTTAACCTAAATTCTGTGTACGAGACTGTTGTTATGTGGCTACTTGATGAGGTACCAGGGAGACGTCATATGGCAATGTTGATTGTGCAGAGGAGTAGTAGATAATGTTCCATCTTTTGATGAGGTTCCACCTGACTTGAGTTTTGAAGACTTAGAACGTACTTTCCCTCGCTTAGTAGTTTAGAGGGACTAGGTGAGTATAGAGTTTAGGCTAGCCTGGGCGCCAGCTTAGGGACTTCTTGAATAGGTCAGGGCCTGGGATGTTGTATGTATATATATATATATATATATATATATATATATATATATATATATATATATATATATATATATATAGTTATATATATATATATATATATAGTTATTATCTAGCTATATCTAGGGGCGTTCTAACTAAAAGTCTATACTTTGATAAAGGCTAGGTCACTGAATGTTGTTAGCTGCTTGTGATGTATTTATGTGTGGTTGTTTATAACTGTTTTATCTGTTATCAGTTGTGAGTTGATTATGAATGATTCCATCTTTTAATCCAAACGTTTTCAAAAAAAATATACCTCGCAAATTAACTACGCTTTTAACAACGAATCAGGCTCATATGATAAATAATAGATAATAATTAGGAACACAAGTTGGTAGCGCTCAGTTTCCAGTATGATCTAGACATACTGAAAATTGGGTCATTACAGACGGGGTTAGATCACTCCTGTCGAGGTAGCGGTGGCGGCGTAAGGGTGGTGGTTCGTCCCACATGCGTTGAGATGTGAGGTCTGTGGCAAGAGTATCCCGCTCGCATCCCTTCGGATCTATAGGCGAGCAGGTGGTGTGCGAAATCGTGATCATTCCATTCCTTGGTAACGACACTAAAAACTCAATACGCACGTTCATGATCTTATATCTGTTTCACAACTTCGTACAACTAACCAGCAAGTGCACTGGGTCGTCCAAGTAATAAACCTTACATGAGTAAGGGTCGATCCCACGGAGATTGTCAGCTAGAAGCAAGCTATGGTCACTTTGTAAATCTCAGTCAGGCGGATTAAATTGTATTAAGAAATTATAGTGGATGAAAATAAATAAAATATAAAATAGGATAGTGGTACTTATGTAATTCATTGGTGAGAATTTCAGATAAGCGTATAGAGATGCTTTCGTTCCTCTGATCTCTGCTTTCCTGCTGTCTTCATCCAATCAATCCTAATCCTTTCCATGGCAAGCTTTATGTAGGGCATCACCGTTGTCAATGGATACATCCCATCCTCCTGTGAAAATGGTCCAATGCACTGTCACTACATGGCTAATCATCTGTCGGTTCTCGATCATACTGGAATAGGATTTACTATCCTTTTGTGTCTGTCACTACGCCCAGCACTCGCGAGTTTGAAGCTCGTCACAGCCATCCCTTCCCAGATCCTACTCGGAATACCACAGACAAGGTTTAGACTTTCCGGATCTCAGGAATGGCCATCCATGGGTTCTAACTTATACCACGAAGACACTAATAACTCGGACTCGGTCCCCTGTATTAGATATCCAAGAGATATCCATTCAATCTAAGGTACAGCGGAAGTGGTTGTCAGGCACGCGTTCATAAGTTGAGAATGATGATGATTGTCATGATCATCACATCCATCATATTGAAGTGCGAATGAATATCTTAGAAGCGGAATAAGTTGAATTGAATAGAAAAACAGTAGTACTTTGCATTAATCTTTGAGGAACAGCATTAATCTTTGTAGAAACTCTACCGTTGAAAATACATAAGTGATAAGGTCCAGGCATGGCCGAATGGCCAGCCCCCAAACGTGATCTAAAGATGAAACTAAAGATGTAAATACAATAGTAAAAAGTCCTATTTATACTAAACTAGTTACTAGGGTTTACAGAAATGAGTAAATGATGCAAAAATCCACTTCCGGGGCCCACTTGGTGTGTGCTCGGGCTGAGCTTGAAGTTTACACGTGGAGAGGTCATTCTTGGAGTTGAACGCCAGTTTGTAACATGTTTTAGGCGTTGAACTCCACTTTGCAACTTGTTTCTGGCGCTGAACGCCAGACAGCAACATGGAACTGGCGTTCAACGCCAGTTTGCGTCATCTAAGCTCGAGAAAAGTATGGACTATTATATATTCCTGGAAAGCCCTGGATGTCTACTTTCCAACGCTATTGGAAGGGCGCCGTTTGAAGTTCTGTAGCTCCAGAAAATCCACTTTGAGTGCAGGGAGGTCAGAATCCAACAGCATCTGCAGTCCTTCTTCAACCTCTGAATCTGATGTTTGCTCAGGTCCCTCAATTTCAGCCAGAAAATACCTGAAATCACAGAAAAACACACAAACTCATAGTAAAGTCCAGAAATGTGAATTTTAATTAAAAACTAATAAAAATATACTAAAAACTAACTAAATCATACTGAAAACTATGTAAAAACAATGCCAAAAAGCGTATAAATTATCCGCTCATCACAACACCAAACTTAAATTGTTACTTGTCCCCAAGCAACTGAAAATCAAATGGGATAAAAAGAAGAGAATATACTATAAATTCCAAAATATCAATGAAACATAGCTCCAATAAGATGAGCGGGACTTGTAGCTTTTTGCCTCTTGAATAGTTTTGGCATCTCGCTTTATCCATTGAAGTTCAGAATGATTGGCATCTATAGAAACTTAGAATTTAGATAGTGTTATTGATTCTCCTAGTTCAGTATGTTGATTCTTGAACACAGCTACTTTATGAGTCTTGGCCGTGGCCCTAAGCACTTTGTTTTCCAATATTACCACCGGATACATAAATGCCACAGACACATAACTGGGTGAACCTTTTCAGATTGTGACTCAGCTTTGCTAAAGTCCCCAATTAGAGGTGTCCAGGGTTTTTAAGCACACTCTTCTTTTGCTTTGGACCTTGACTTTAACCGCTCAGTCTCAAGTTTTCACTTGACACCTTTACGCCACAAGCACATGGTTAGGGACAGCTTGGTTTAGCTGCTTAGCCCAGGATTTTATTCCTTTAGGCCCTCCTATCCACTGATGCTGAAAGCCTTGGATCCTTTTTATTACCCTTGCCTTTTGGTTTTAAGGGTTACTGGCTTTTTGCTCTTGCCTCTTGGTTTTAAGAGCTTTTGGCTTTTTCTGCTTGCTTTTTTCTTTTTTTTTATTTTTTTATTTTTTTCGCAAGCTTTCTGTATTCACTGCTTTTTCTTGCTTCAAGAATCATTTTTATGATTTTTCAGATTATCAAATAACATTTCTCCTGTTCATCATTCTTTCAAGAGCCAACATATTTAACATTCTTAAACAACAACTTCAAAAGACATATGCACTGTTCAAGCATTCATTCAGAAAACAAGAAGTATTGTCACCACATCAAAATAATTAAACTAGTTTCAAGGATGAATTTGAAACCATGTACTTCTTGTTCTTTTGTAATTAAAACATTTTTCATTCAAAAGAGGTGATGGATTCATAGGACATTCATAACTTTAAGGCATAGACACTTAAATACTAGTGATCATGAAGACAATAACATAAACAAACATAAAGCATAAAAATCGAAAAACAGGAAAATAAATAAAAAAGGAGATTAAGGAATGAGTCCACCTTAGTGAGGGTGGCGTCTTCCTCTACTTGAAGAACCAATGGTGCTTTTGAGCTCATCTATGTCTCTTCCTTGTCTTTCTTGCTCCTCCCTCATAGCTCTTTGATCTTCTCTAATTTCATGGAGGATGATGGAGTGCTCTTGATGTTCCACCCTTAATTGTCCCATGTTGGAACTTAATTCACCTAAGGAAGTGTTGATTTATTCCTAATAGTTTTGTGGAGGAAAGTGCATCCCTTGAGGCATCTCAGGGATTTCATGGTGAGGAATTTCCTCATGCTCATGTTGAGGTCCATGCTCTCTTGTTTGCTCTATCTTTTTCTTAGTGATGGGCTTATCCTCTTAAATGAGGATGTCTCCCTCTATGTCAATTCCAGCCGAATTGCAGAGGTGGCAAATGAGGTGAGGAAAGGCTAACCTTGCCAAAGTGGAGGTCTTGTCAGCCACCTTGTAGAGTTCTTGAGGTATAATCTCATGAACTTCCACTTCCTCCCCAATCATGATACTATGGATCATGATGGCCCGGTCTATAGTAACTTCAGACCGGTTGCTAGTAGGAATGATTGAGCGTTGAATGAACTCCAACCATCCTCTAGCCACTGGTTTGAGGTCAAGCCTTCTTAGTTGAACCGGCTTGCCCCTTGAGTCAATTTCCATTGAGCTCCTTCCACACATATGTCCACGAGGACTTGGTCCAACCTTTGATCAAAGTTGACTCTTCTAGTGTAGGGGCGTGCGTTCTCTTCCATCATTGGTAGGTTGAACGCCAACCTTACATTCTCCGGACTGAAATCTAAGTATTTCCCCCGAACCATGGTGAGCCAATTCTTTGGGTTTAGGTTCTCACTTTGATCATGGTTCCTGGTAACCCATGCGTTTGCATAGAACTCTTAAACCATTAAGATCCCGACTTATTGAATGGGGTTGGTTAGAACTTCCCAACCTCTTCTTTGAATTTTAAGTCGGATCTCTGGATACTCATTCTTTTTGAGTTTGAAAGGAACCTCAGGGATCACTTTCTTCTTGGCCACAACTTCATAGAAGTAGTCTTGATGAACCTTAGAGATGAATCTCTCCATCGCCCAAGACTCAGAGGTGGAAGTGATTGCCTTCCCTTTCCTCTTTCTAGAGGTTTCTCTGGCCTTAGGTGCCATAAATGGTTATGGAAAAACAAAAAGCAATGCTTTTACCATACCAAACTTAAAATGGTTGCTCGTCCTCGAGTAAAAGAAAAGAGAAAGAAGTAGAAGAAGAAGAAAAATGGAGGAGATGGAGGGAGAAGGTGGATTCGGCCAAGGGGAAGAAGAGAGGGTTGTGTTGTGTGAAAATGAAAAAGCAATGAGGGGTTTATATTGGAGTGGGGAGGGGTTAGGGTTCGGCCATTTAGGGTTGGGTTTGGGAGGGAAATTATTTTGAATTTAAAGGTAGGTGGGGTTTTTAGGGAAGAGAGGATGGATGTGAGTGGTGAAAAAGTGATGGAAAAGAGTGATTGAGTTGATTGGTGAGGGGTATTTGGGGAAGAGAGTTATGAAAAGGTGTGAAGAGGAGAGAAGAAGTAGGTGGGGATCCTGTGGGGTCCACAGATCCAGAGAAGATCTTGTGGGGTCCACAGATCCAGTGGAGCCAAGGACTTTAATCATCCCTGCTCCAATTAGGAGTGTAAACGGCCTTTGTAGGCAATCCTGGCGTTAAACGCCAGATTGCAGCATGTTTCTGGCGTTAAACGCCACTTCCATGCTTGTTTTGGGCGTTCAACGCCAGTCTGCAGCATGTTTCTGGCGTTGAATGCCAGTTTTCTTTTAGGGTGCATTCCTGGCGTTTAAACGCTAGAATGCTGCTTATTTCTGGTGTTTAACACCAGTTTCATGCTCTGTTCTGGCGTTAAACGCCAGCCAGATGCTCCTTACTGGCGTTTAAACGCCAGTAAGCCCTTCCTCCAGGGTGTTCTGTTTTCAATGCTGTTTTTTATTCTGTTTTTGAATATTATTTTTTTTTGTAGTTTTTGTGACTCCACATGATCATCAACCTAGTAAATCATGAAATAACAAAGAGAAAATAAAATAAAATATATTAAATAACATTGGGTTGCCTCCCAACAAGCGCTTCTTTTAATGTCAATAGCTTGACAGTGGGCTCTCACTGAGCCACACAGGTGATCAGGTCAATTTTATAGCTTCCCAAAACCAAACTTAGAGTTTGGATGTGGGGATTGAACACCAAACTTAGAGTTTGGCTGAGGCCTCCCAACACCAAACTTAGAGTTTGATTGTGGGGGCTTTGTTTGACTCTGTACTGAGAGAAGCTTTTCATGCTTCCTCTCCATGGTTACAGAAGGAGGACCTTGAGTTTTAAACACAAGGTAGTCCTTATTCAGTTGAAGGACCAACTCTCCTCTGTCCACATCAATCATAGCTCTTGCTGTGGCTAGGAAGGATCTTCCAAGGATGATGGATTCATCCTCTTCCTTCCCAGTGTCTAGGATTATGAAATCAGCAGGGATGTAAAGGTCTTCAACCTTTACTAACATGTCCTCTACTAGTCCATAAGCCTGTTTTCTTGAGTTGTCTGCCATCTCTAGTGAGATTCTGGCAGCTTGCACCTCAAAGATTCCCAATTTCTCCATTACAGAGAGGGGCATGAGGTTTATCCCTGACCCAAGGTCACATAGAGCCTTCTCAAAGGTCATGGTGCCTATGGTACAAGGTATTAAGAACTTTCCAGGATCCTGTTTCTTCTGAGGCAATCTCAGTTGATCCAGATCACTCAATTCATTGGTGAGCAAGGGAGGTTCATCTTCCCAAGTCTCATTACCAAATAATTTGGCATTCAGCTTCATGATAGCACCAAGGTACTTGTCTACTTGCTCTTAAATAATGTATTCATTCTCTTTAGAAGAAGAATACTCATCAGAGCTCATGAATGGCATAAGGAGGTTCAATGGAATCTCTATGGTCTCTAGATGAGCCTCAGATTCCTTTGGTTCCTCAGAGGGAAACTCCTTATTGATCTCTGGACGTCCCAGGAGGTCTTCCTCACTGGGATTCACGTCCTCCTCCTCTTTTGTGATTTCGGCCATGATGGTCATTTCAATGGCCTTGCACTCTCGTTTTGGATTTTCTTCTGTATTGCTTGGGAGAGTACTAGGAGGAATTTCAGTGATCCTTTTACTTAGCTGGCCCACTTGTGCTTCCAAAATTCTAATGGAGGATCTTGTTTCATTCATGAAACTTAGAGTGGCCTTAGATAAATCAGACACTATATTTGCCAAGCTAGACGGATTCTGCTCAGAACTCTCTGTCTTTTGCTGAGTGGATGATGGAAAAGGCTTGCTATTACTAAACTTGTTTCTTCCACCATTATTAAAACCTTGTTGAGGCTTTTGTTGATCCTTCCATGAGAGATTTGGGTGATTTCTCCATGAGGGATTATAGGTGTTTCCATAGGGTTCACCCATGTAATTCACCTCTGCTATTGCAGGATTCTCAGGATCATAAGTTTCTTCCTCAAAAGATGCCTCTTGAGTATTGTTGGATGCGGCTTGCATTCCATTCAGACTCTGAGAAATCATATTGACTTGCTGAGTCAATATTTTATTCTGAGCCAATATGGCATTCAGAGTATCAATTTCAAGAACTCTCTTCTTCTGAGGCGTCCCATTACTCACAGGATTCCTCTCAGAAGTGTACATGAACTGGTTATTAGCAACCATGTCAATGAGTTCTTGAGCTTTTGCAGGCGTTTTCTTTAGGTGAATGGATCTACCTGCAGAAGTATCCAATGACATCTTAGCTAATTCAGACAGACCATCATAGAATATATCCAGGATGGTCCATTCTGAAAGCATGTCAGAAAGGCACTTTTTGGTCAGTTGCTTATATCTCTTCCCAAGCTTCATAGAGGGATTCACCTTCTTTCTGTCTGAAGGTTTGAACATCCACTCTAAGCTTACTCAGCTTTTGAGGAGGAAAGAACTTGGCTAAGAAAGCCGTGACCAGCTTATCCCAAGAGTTCAGGCTATCTTTAGGTTGAGAGTCCAACCATACTCTAGCTCTGTCTCTTACAGCAAACGGGAAAAGCATAAGCGTGTAGACCTCGGGATCAACCCCATTGGTCTTAACAGTATCACAGATCTGCAAGAATTCAGTTAATAACTGAAAAGGATCTTCAGATGGAAGTCCATAAAACTTGCAGTTCTGCTGCATCAGAGAAACTAATTGAGGTTTCAGCTCAAAGTTGTTTGCTCCAATGGCAGGAACTGAGATGCTTCTTCCATGTAAATTAGAATTAGGTGCAGTGAAGTCACCAAGCATCCTCCTTGCATTATTATTATTTTCGGCTGCCATCTCCTCTTCCTGTTCGAAAATTCCTGTAAGTTTATCTCTGGATTGTTGTATTTTAGCTTCTCTTAGTTTCCTTTCTAGAGTCCTTTCAGGTTCAGGATCTGCTTCAACAAGAATGTTCTTGTCCTTGCTCCTGCTCATATGACAAAGAAGGGAATAACAAAGAAAATATGGAATCCTCTATGTCACAGTATAGAGATTCCTTTGTGTGAGTAGAAGAAGAAAATAATGAAATGTAAAGAAGAGAAGAGGAAAAACTCAAACACATAGAGGGAGGTGTTGTTCGAATTTTTTTTTGGATGGAAGAGAAGTGTTAGTAGATGAATAAATAAATAGAAGGAGATGAGAGAGAGAATTTCAAAATTTAATTAAAAATAAAAATTTAAAATTGAAAGTTAGATTTTGAAAATTAAAGTTGAAATTAAATTAAAATTGAAACAATTAGTTAATCAAAATGAAATTTTGAAAAAGAGGGAGGTATTTTCGAAAATTTTAAGAGAGATTGAATTAGTTAGGTGGTTTTGAAAAAGATATGATTGAAACAAAAAGATAAGATTGATTGAAAAAGATTTGAAAATCAATTTTAAAAAAGATAAGATGTTAGGAAAGAAGTTAGAAAAGATTTTGAAATTAAATTTGAAAAAGATATGATTGAAATAAAAAAAAAGGGATATGATTGAAACAAAAAGATATGATTGATTGAAACTTATTTTGAAAAAGATTTGAAAAAGAAATTTAAAAAGATTTGATTTTGAAAATTAAAGTTGATTACTTGACTAACAAGAAACAAAAAGATAAGATTTTAAAATTTAAAGATTGAACCTTTCTTAATATGCAAGTAACAACTTGAAATTTTTTAATCAATCACATTAAATGCTAATTAAGAAATAAAATAAGAGAAAGATTTTGAAAATCAAATTTAAAAAGTTTTCGAAAATATGAAGGAAAAATGAAAAAGATTTGATTTTGAAAAAGATTTGAAAAAGATAAGATTTTTAAATTGAAAATTTGATTTGACTCATAAGAAATAACTAAATTTGAAAAATTTTTTACTAAATCAAATCATATTTTCGAAAATTTTGAGTAAAATAAGGAAAAGATATATATATATATTTTTTTAGTTTTGAATTTTAATAAAGAAAGAGAAAAAACACAAAATTGACTCAATGCATGAAAATTTTGGATCAAAACATGTGATGCATGCAATAACACTTTGAATACCAAGATGAACACCAAGAACACTTTGAAGATCAAGATGAACATCAAGACTTATTTTTGAAAATTTTTAAGAAAAGAAAACATGCAAGACACCAAACTTAAAAATTTTATTCTTTATACATTAATAATTCAAGAATGCATATGAAAAACAAGGAAAGACACAAAACAAGAAAATATGAAGATCAAACAAGAAGACTGGCCAAGAACAACTTGAAGATCATGAAAAATGCAATGCATGAAATTTTCGAAAATAATTTTTAGAAAATTAAAAAGATGCAATTGATACCAAACTTAAATCTTGACTCTAGACTCAAACAAGAAACATAAAAATTATTTTTTGATTTTATGATTTTATAAATTTTTTTTTGGTATTTTTCGAAAATTATTATGGGAAAAACGAAAAAGAAGAAATTTTTTTTTTCGAAATTAAGAATAATAAAAACAAAAAGCTTAAAATTAAAATAAAATTACCTAATCTGAGCAACAAGATTAACCGTCAGTTGTTCAAACTCGAACAATCCCCGGCAATGGCGCCAAAAACTTGGTGTGCGAAATCGTGATCATTCCATTCCTTGGTAACGGCGCTAAAAACTCAATACGCACGTTCATGATCTTATATCTATTTCACAACTTCGTACAACTAACCAGCAAGTGCACTGGGTCGTCCAAGTAATAAACCTTACATGAGTAAGGGTCGATCCCACGGAGATTGTCGGCTTGAAGCAAGCTATGGTCACCATGTAAATCTCAGTCAGGCGGATTAAGTTATATTAAGAAATTATAGTGGATGAAAATAAATAAAATATAAAATAGGATAGTGGTACTTATGTAATTCATTGGTGAGAATTTCAGATAAGCGTATAGAGATTCTTTCGTTCCTTTGATGTCTGCTTTCCTGCTGTCTTCATCCAATCAATCCTACTCATTTCCATGGCAAGCTTTATGTAGGGCATCACCGTTGTCAATGGCTACATCCCATCCTCCTGTGAAAATGGTCCAATGCACTGTCACTGCATGGCTAATCATTTATCGGTTCTCGATCATACTGGAATAGGATTTACTATCCTTTTGCGTCTGTTGCTACGCCCAGCACTCGCGAGTTTGAAGCTCGTCACAGCCATCCCTTCTCAGATCCTACTCGGAATACCACAGATAAAGTTTAGACTTTCCGGATCTTAGGAATGGCCATCCATGGGTTCTAACTTATACCACGAAGACACTAATAACTCTGACTCGGTCCCCTGTATTAGATATCCAAGAGATATCCATTCAATCTAAGGTAGAGCGGAAGTGGTTGTCAGGCACGCGTTCATAAGTTGAGAATGATGATGACTGTCACAATCCTCACATCCATCATATTGAAGTGCGAATGAATATCTTAGAAGCGGAATAAGTGGAATTGAATTGAAAAACAGTAGTACTTTGCATTAATCTTTGAGGAACAGCAGAGCTCCACACCTTAATCTATGGTGTGTAGAAACTCTACCGTTGAAAATACATAAGTGATAAGGTCCAGGCATGGCCGAATGGCCAGCCCCCAAACGTGATCTAAAGATGAAACTAAAGATCTAAATACAATAGTAAAAAGTCCTATTTATACTAAACTAGTTACTAGGGTTTACAGAAATGAGTAAATGATGCAAAAATCCACTTCCGGGGCCCACTTGGTGTGTGATTGGGCTGAGCTTGAAGTTTACACGTGGAGACGTCATTCTTGGAGTTGAATGCCAGTTTGTAACGTGTTTCTGGCGTTGAACTCCACTTTGCAACTTGTTTCTGGCGCTGAACGCCAGACTACAACATGGAATTGGTGTTCAACGCCTATTTGCGTCGTCTAAAGTCGGACAAAGTATGAACTATTATATATTGCTGGAAAGCCCTGGATGTCTACTTTCCAACGCAATTGGAAGCGTGCCGTTTGAAGTTCGGTAGCTCCAGAAAATCCACTTTGAGTTCAGGGAGGTCAGAATCCAACAGCATCTGCAGTCCTTCTTCAACCTCTGAATCTGATTTTTGCTCAGGTCCCTCAATTTCAGCCAGAAAATACCTGAAATCACAGAAAAATATAAAAACTCATAGTAAAGACTAGAAATGTAAATTTTAATTAAAAACTGATAAATTATCCGCTCATCAGCAGGCGCCGGTACCTGGACAGTGATCCGGGCACTATATCTCGGGGGTTCCCATATGAGAAATCTGAAGGGCGATGTCTCCATGGAGATGTGTCGGGTTGGCAGTTGAACCGACAATGTGATATCACAACCAGTAGGGCAGGCATTCATCATATGCATTTCTTATCTGTTTATTTGCTTTGTCGACTTGTAGTTGCATGCCTAATTGAATAACATGTCTAATTGCTTACTTGATCTACTTTCTTTGTATGCTTTTACTTATGAATTACTTGCATTGTTATTAATTGTGTTTTCTACTGGGATTGAGGAGGTTCGGAAGGCGGTGGCGATGGGATCGCATGGAGGATAGGTTGGTGAAGGCTGTGGGACAGCGGCGTTTGGTTACAATAGAAATCCCTTAAGATAGATCACCCGGTTTATTTATAATAAGGTTTATATTATGCTTATTTGTTTTAGAATGCTTTAAGCTTGAATCTTGTGATGGATATGGAGCTTAGGATTGCCTTTGGTGTCTCGGGGTCTTATATCCTACATCACTGGGCACTGTTACCATACTGAGAACCTCCGGTTCTCATACCATATCTTTGTTGTGCTTTTCAGATACAGGTCGCAACCCACCTCGGTGAGTTATTTTGGATGGTGACAGAAGCGGAGGATCCTGGACTATTTTGGAGTCTTTTTGGGTTTATCTTGTTTATACATCTCTCTTTTGTATTTTGTCTTAGCCTAGAGGCTTGTTTTATGAGAGAAAAACTTGTATAAGCTGTTTCAAACTATCAGTTTTCTATATAGTTCTGTATACTTCTATATGGCTAGCCGGCTTAAACTCCGCGAGTTGAGGCTAGTTTCCTATGATATTATATACTTATATTTTCTTGTATCTTATCTGGTTCTTGTGCCTTAAACTAGCAGCTCGTTAGTACGGTTTACGCTTTTCAAATCCTATTTTTGGGCTATATCCTTCATTGGGCTTCTAGATTATATTATTTTTTCTATATATATTATACGTATGAGCTTTAAAACTGTCGTAATCTCTGGTTAACCTTTGCTTTACGACGCGAGGTAAAGCTTAGGGTAATTAGGGTGTTACATTTAGTAGTATCAGGGCGGTTTGTCCTCGTGAGCCTGAGGGATGGACCGATTGTGCTTCATTGCATACTCTGTGTCTTTTTCTTTGATGCTATTAGGTTATCTACTTGATATTACATAGCATGCTTGTTTGCGAGTGCCTATTTGGGATAATTGAAGTACTAGGCTTTTGATATTTAGACTGATCACCTTGATATCGATTGTTTGGTGTAGACAGGATCCTGAATGGCTACTCGCAGGCGAGGTCATACTCGTACTCGAACAGTGAATGAGAGTAACCGTCGACGGATTATCACACTGAATTAATGACGGCGATGATTAACTTAGCTAACACGGTTCAAGAGGGCACTACTATGGCTACTCATGCCTTGCGGCAAATAAGGCAATCCGCCAGAAGCGAAAATGAAGAAGGTGTTGAGGACAACTTAGTTGGTGTTTTGAGAACTCTAGCTGCTTTTCTGAAAGCTAACCCGCCAGTTTTCAATGGAACGATAAATCTTGCTAAAGCAGACAACTGGTTCAAAGCTGTGGAGGGTGCATTACAGACTCAACAATTCCCGAGTAATCAGTTCGTGGAATATGCGGCTTATCTACTAGTGGGAGAAGCTCAGCAATGGTGGCAAGGAGAGCGCCGACTGCTACACATACAGAAGGTGGACATTACATGGACATTATTCCAGGAAGCTTTCTACAAAAAGTACTAGCATGAATCATTAAGGGAGGCCAGAGAGTTGGAGCTCTTACAGTTCAAGCAAGGGTCCATGACTATAGTTGAATACACCAGCAAGTTTGAAGAACTCTGTAGGTCCTCGAGAATAAGTCGGGTACTCTTGAGTCCTATGAGGGATGGAAATGTGTCAAATACGAAGTAGAGCTGAGAGAAGATATCATGTGTGTTGTGGCTCCATTGGAGATTAAGAGATTCTCTGAATTGGTGGACAAGGCAACAATTGTAGAAGTTTATGCCAAGGAGGTGACTTTGGAGAGAGATGTTCATGGCGGTACTAGTAGCAGAGGTTGTGGGAAGTATGTTCTATCAAGAGGCTAGAATTCCAAGAAGGGTAGGCATGCCCCTCAGCAATCCCAAGTTCAAAGACATATCAGAGGCATTGACCCTGACCAGTATCACCGGGCGAGAGGAGCAGGTAAGCAGGCTTGGGCTCAACAAGAAGAGTTAAGGTGCCAGAGATGTGGAAGATATCATCTGAAAAATTCATGCATGGCTGGGTTCAGTGGATGTTACAGTTGTGGATTGTCAGGGTATATCTCTAGATGTTGTCCTTACAAAAAGGACCAAGGTGCAGATCAGTCCCAATAACGGGGTTAAGGATCTCCAACTCAAGGTAACAATGAAACTGATAACCTAGTTTTAATCACGTTGTGGGGGACTGTAACTTGACTTTTTTTATTAGCTTATGATGGAGACAAAGATTTGGAATCAGGAAGATTAGATTAAACGTCAAGCTTGGGACGAAGTTTATCTTAGTTTCATTTTATGTGCTGTTGCCGCTAAGGTTGGCCAAACTTAGCATCGGAAGGAACGAAAGGGAGAATATAAGTCTGGTGGGCACAACCAAGCGATTTGGGTTCTTAGTGACAACCAATTAGAGTGACACTGCGGAAGGCGTGAGGAAGCATTGACACGATAGGATTATGAAAGATGATGTACTTTCATGACTTACGTTAAGCTGGCGATATTAAGTAGCCGAACACTTCGTGGAAAAAGGGACAGTTGTAGCTAAGGGTTATATACGCGCTTGGTGGTGAATGCGACTCTGCAGGGATTACCGACGATTTAACAAAGTGACTGTGAAGGACCAGTATCCGTTGCCGAGGATAGATAATTTAATGGATCAGTTGCAAGGAGCCGGAGTGAAGGAGGATAGTAATGGGAGACTTAATACAAGGGAGATTACCCACAAATTCTTGTAACTCGATCTATCTTCCTTTTATAATTCACATTGAAATACTTTATTCCTCGATCCTTCTTTATAGTCAAATTGAATGTTTCCTAAATCAAATTCCTGTTTGCACGTGTCCCTTCACACAACTCGTACCCCTTAGCATGAGCCTAAAACCATCCTTATTCACAGACTAGTAATAAAATCAGTAGGGACACATTTTGATTCAATGTGCCATATTGTTTTCCTCAAAGATTCTTAATTTGGAATCCCTTTCTTGAGGTGCACTCTAATTTTTTCCTCGGGTGCATTTTCTTGTTCTCTATAACCTTGTCTAAACATAACATAATGTACATTTTCAATTTCTTACAGATACCATTCAAAGTTGTTTGTTTTCTCTTGAGCTCGATATCCCTTCAAATAGCTTGGGCTTAATTCGACATCACATGCCATCCTTAGATGCAACCATCGATAAGCTAGTTCGGTAGGATGTAACTTCTGAATACGAAGGATAAAACCGGCGAGCGTGTGATCTTACGAGGAGTTGTGAAGCCTTACTTTTACGAATGGCATTACCTACGACCAAATTGATACACAAGGATGCTCCATTGGCTCCAATGCCGAACTGTAATTCCTCCAGAACTTGAAAGAACGATTAGCTACATCACCGGTACCTGTGTTATGTGAACCTCAGAGACCAGTTATGATCTACAATAATGCCTCGTTGAAAATCCTGGAGTGCGTATCGACGTAGCATTTAGGAGGTAATGGTTGGTGCGTCGCGATGGTTGAAGCCATACAAAGTGGAATCTCTGACTCACGATCTGGAGCCTTGTGCGTTTATACTTGTGTTAAAGATGTAGAGCAAGGAGAACTACCTCCATGAAGATAGAGGAAATTACTCAAGGATTACAATTGGGAGTTAAGCTACTACCTAGGGATAATCATATTTGGTTTTAGTTCTCACATGTAGATCATAGGAGAGTAATATGACGTTTGGTACATTGTGAATTATTAAGTGCAGAGGTAAGTAGAAAAGAAGAAAATAAGTAAGAAATAAATTTAGGCATGAATTTCTGGATGAGTTTAATATTTGATTTTACTATGATAAGTAGAAGTTTAATAGTTTCTTAGGATGTCTAAGGAAGGTTGAATTGTATACTTTGGTGCAATTGTAGATGAATTGGACATCTAGATGCGGAATAAAGGGTGTGGTGGTATTGAGGACCTTGAGATTTTGTTAAATGAGTAAGTAAAATGGAAAATAGAATATTTTAAGTGTTGGAATGATTGAGTGTGATTGAGTGGATGGTATTGAAATTGTGGTTAGTAGGAGAACTGTTCTTAGGCTTTGAAAGTGTTGAATCATTGGAAATTGAAGGGTATTGTACTTAGGGCCGTAGAAAATTATTTGAGATTAAAAATTAGGTATAGAGATGCTAGGAGGCATTAAGTTGTGAATCAATCTTAGGGTGAGTGTAGATCCTGTTCGGGTCAAGTTGATGAAGTTCAGGAGTACGCCTAGGTTTATAACACAATAAATGATGTATGACTTGATTGAGCATTTGTATTAGTTAGTCAATTAGTGGTTGAAAAATCAGAGTGGTGCAGCAGAAGCTTGCGGAATGCAATAGCTCATGATAGTTGTGAGTAGAGGTCGTAGGACGAAGATTAAGCGTATCTTAGACTTGAATACTTGAAGACATTAGTCGGTTAATGTAAGTAATAGTTTCTAAGAACTAAGTTTGATTGCAGTAGTAAGGGTAGAAGGAATTAGGATAGGTTGTGAACATGAGGGTAGATAACTAAATTTGATATCAGAGGGCACGTGAGTGCAAGTGTCGAGTTTGAAAAACAAGCATTGCGGTATTTGTTCATGATGACTTTGGGCTTAGATGGAAATAGGAACTGATTTATTCGAAGAATAGATTTGGAGAGCATCGAATTGAAGTACTAATGTTGCATTGAAGTTGATCGAAGGGAACTAATAGTGAGTAGGACAAGTAAGATATAGGCTTGAATTCAATTTGAATATGGAGTTATACATAAGAATGAAAGATGTAACTAGAAAATTGGGCTGACGTGGAGGAACGAAAGGATGAATGATGAGTGGTAGGTTTAAGTCGACGAAATGTTTAGGGAAGATGATAGGGAGATCCAAATTTGCAGGGCAAAATTTCTTATTTGGTGGGGAGAGTGTAAGAACCTCGCTTAATTAACCGCCTAATTAGATATTTTACTTGCCCAAATTAGGTTTGGAATAATTAGAGTGAGAATTAGGGGATTTAAATATGATTTTTGGACTCAGTGGATTTTTCTGAGTCAGAAAATGTATCTTCTGTGAAAAACCGTGGGAAACCCCGAACCGGCAGTTGAACCGGTCGAACCGGTTCAAGTCTGCCCGATACTATGTGAGAAAAATTTAAAACAGTCAAAAACCTTAGAAAAATATTAGAAGTCAAAAATATTTTAACGGTTTGGCCCACTGGGCTAAAAACGCTAACGGGTTGGACCGGGCCCAAGTTGAGCCCAAGCCCAACACTATATAAGTCCCTTTAAGTGACCATTTCAGCCACTTAAACACCAAACCAGCAGCAGCAACGTGAAAAGAGGGAAGAGAGGTAGGGTTCCAAAAAATTCACTATTCATCATCATCTTCTTGGAGCCATATCTCACTCTCCGGAGCTCCGATTCGCGTGCCGTCAGTTGCCACGTGAAGCTCTCGTCGAGATCTTCCGTTTCATTCAAACAAAGTGGTAAGGAATTTCCAATTTCTTGCCCAGTTTTTCCTTCCATTACAGATTCGATTTTTGGCTAGGGTGGATGAATGGTTCTTATGATTTTGATTATTTAGGTACACTCTAGCACTTGATTATTATTGGGTTTGTCCCAATCATCATTGGTTAAGGTGAGCCTACTTGATCTCTTATGGTTTTGTGTAAATATGAAACCCTAGGTTGAATTATTGTAAATTATATGTGATATTAGCATGAATATTGGAGCTTGTTGGTGATTATTGATGCTTGTGGAGTTGATTGAAAGCTTGGATTGTGGTTGGAAGCCTCTTTGTGCTAAGTTGGAATTTTGGTAAATATTGGGAATCGGCCAAGTCATAGTTTCGATTTCCTCTATGTGGTAAATAATATTCATGGACACTTAGGCTAGTGACCTATAGGATTGAGTTGAATTTATATGGTTGTTGATGATGTTTGGTTGATGTTCTATGTTGAATTAATATGGTTATGATTGAGAAATAATGATATTGAGATTATGATGTATGATAAATTGGGGTGAATGACTATTGTTGTTTATGGTTTAGAAGCATGAATGAGTTTAATGATAGAAAATTTATGTTGATGTAATGATGAATGGTGAGTGTGTTGGCGGAAAGTTATTGATAATTGTAATATGATGATATTGATGTTGAAAATGATGAGGTATAATGAGAGATTGGTATAAATTGTGGTTTGTAACCCAAGAGGGTAGTCTTTGGTGAAAAATGGATCTTGGAGGGACTTTAATTGGTTTGGTAGTGTTTTGGTTGATTTGAGGTGTGAAAGTTGGAAAAATTGGCAAATTGGGTTATTAGATAAAAGTTGGTTTTTGACAAACTTTGTCCAATCTTAACTTTTGCCTCGATTTTCGAAACTGACTAAAATTTGTTTAGAATTAAAGATATTTGAAAACTCATTAAATCAATATAAAATTTGTGAAAATTGGAATTTTGTAGAGGAAGTTATGATCCTTCAAAGTTGGTGTTAAAAATCTGAAATTCTGCATAGTTGCAGAATTTCATGATTACTGATATGTGCGGGCGCACACCCTCGTGCGGACACACATCCTGCAAATATTTTGTCATGTGCGGATGCACACACCTGTGCGCACGCACAGGCAGGGAAATGCATTCTGTTCGCAGTGCTAGCAAAGCTCGTGCGCGCACATATCCAAGGAAAAACTTCAACCTGTGCAGACGCACAGGTCTGTGCGGACGCACATGTCGGGAAGGTCAGTCTGTTGGGGGCACTGGCACAGGTTGTGCGAGTGCACAGATCCTTATAAAAATTGACACCTGTGCGTACGCATACCCTTGTGTGTACACACGCATTTCAAAACTCTCCGGAGTGTGTGCACGGACAGACCCTTGTGCGGCCGCACACGTCCTGTTTCTCAAAATTTTATTTGTTTTCAACTATTCTACCTTCCCAACAAGGTTGTAAGCTTTTAAAACACCATTTTAAGACTTATGGGCTTAATTTTGAGTATTAGAATATGGGATGTAACTTAAGGTTTCTAGAACACGGTTTTATGATAAATTAGAAAACGAAGGCCTAGGTTTCTGGCGTGCTAAGAATGATTTGACGTTGGGTGGAGGATGAGTGATATATGAGATAAGGAATGATGAAATTTTGACATTGGAAACTGAGTTATGAATGGACAGTGGTTGAGATGAGTCGAGGACTCGGATTGAGACGATGGAGGGATAAGGAATGAGGAAAACCGTTGAAATATTCTTTTTGCTGAGAATAAGAGATGCTATGCGCCCGGCAGGGACGGGGTTGGATCCCGCCTGTCGAGGTAGCAGCGGCGGCATAAGGTCGGTGGTTCATCCTACTTGCATTGAGATGTGAGGTCTGTCGCAAGAGTATCCCGCTCGCATCCCTTCGGATCCATAGGCGAGCAGGGGCCGGTACCTGGACAGTGATCCGGGCACTATATCTCGGGGGTTCCCATATGAGAAATCCGAAGGGCGACGTCTCCATGGAGATGTGTCGGGTTGGTAGTGGAACCGACAATGTGGTATCACAGCCAGTAGGGCAGGCATTCATCATATACATTTCCTATCTGTTTGTTTGCTTTGTCGACTTGTAATTGCATGCCTAATTGAATAACATGTCTAATTGCTTACTTGATCTACTTGCCTTGTATGCTTTTACTTGTGAATTACTTGCATTGTTATTAATTGTGTTTTCTACTGGGATTGAGGAGGTTCGAAAGGCGGTGGCGATGGGTTGACATGGAGGATAGGTTGTTGAAGGCTGTGGGACAGCGACGTTTAGTTAGAATAGAAATCCCTTAAGATAGATCACCCGGTTTATTTAAAATAAGGTTTATATTATGCTTATTTGGTTTAGAATGCTTCAAGCTTGAATCTTGTGATGGATATGGAGGTTAGGATTGCCTTTGGCATCCCGGGGTCTTATATCCTATATCACTGGGCACTGTTACCATACTGAGAACCTCCGGTTCTCATACCATATCTTTGCTGTGCTTTTCAGATGCAGGTCGTAACCCACCTCGGTGAGTTGTTTGGATGGTGACAGAAGCGGAGGATCCTGGACTATTTTGGAGTCTTTTTGGGTTTATCTTGTTTATACATCTCTCTTTTGTATTTTGTCTTAGCGTAGAGGCTTGTTTTATGAGAGAAAAACTTGTATAAGCTGTTTTAAACTATCAGTTTTCTGTATAGTTCTGTATACTTCTATATGGCTAGCCGGCTTAAACTCCACGAGTCGAGGCTAGTTTCCTATGATATTATATACTTATATTTTGTTGTATCTTATCTGTTTCTTGTGTCTTACACTAGCAGCTCGTTAGTACGGTTTGCGCTTTTCAAATCCTGTTTTTGAGCTATATCCTTTATTGGGCTTCTAGATTATATTATTTTTTCTATATATATTATACGTATGAGCTTTAGAACTGTCGTAATCTCAGGTTATCCTTTGCTTTATGATGCGGGGTAAAGCTTAGGGTAATTAGTGTGTTACACATAAGCGTCAAAGCGAACGTTGGAGGTCCAACGTTGCCTCAAACGTTGCCTCCAATATCCGCGATGCCAAGCCCAGAATTTGGAGTTTAAAATTTTGTATCGACGCGTACGCATCAGTGACGCGTACGCATGGATAGGAAAAAGGTCAATGCATGCGTAAGCATGGTATACAAGCACGCGTGAAGAAGCAAAATCTCAGCCTTCACACGTGAGCGTGGTGCACACGTATGCGTGGGTAAGCAGAACGTTGGCCTTCCAACGTTGAGTCAAACGCCAATGATAGCAAAGTATCTAGCTTTTCTGGTTTCCTTCTTAAATGGCGTTTGAGCCAACATTGGCCATCAAACGTTGACTCCAACGTGAAGCATCAGAATTCACAATTTGAACAGATCTCTTCTCAAACAGCAACGGAAACCAATTAGAGCCATTTTTCAACCCAATTCGATCAAGGCCAAAAGTCCAATTCAGAGATTGAAGATCAATTGAAGAAAGTATATAAATAGCTTAGAATTTAAGTTAGATGGGGGATTAACTTTTGGGAACTTTTTCTTTTGCACTGCACTTTTCATTTTGAATTCAGAATGTATCTCTTAATTCCAATTTCCATTTTGAGAGCTATGAACAACTAAACCCCTTTCATTGGGTTAGAGAGCTCTGTGTAATTCAATGGATCAATATTAGTTTTCATTCATCTTCTTGGATAGTTATCTTGGGAAAGAAGCTATTCATAAGTGGATCTCTGATAAACCCCAATTTTGTTTTTTATCTTGTGCTCAATTTGGGGGATTTTATCACCTTTTCTCACATTTATTCAATGAAATAGCATGGTTTTGCAATTCTCCCTTGATTTGTGCTTAAGTGTGAAAACATGCTTTTTAGGCCCTATAATTGGTGATTTTAATTCACTTTAATTCCATTCGATGCCTTGAGGTGTTTGTTGAGTGATTTCAGGTCCATAAGGCAAGTATTGAATGGAAGAAGTGAGGAGAAAAGCATGCAAAATGGGAGAACTCATGAAGAAATGAAGGAACCGTAAAGCTGTCAAGCCTGACCTCTTCGCACTCAATCGACTATAACTTGAGCTACAGAATTCCAAATGAGGCAGCTTTAGTTGCTTTGGAAAGCTAACATCCGGGGCTTCGAAATGATATAAAGATTGCCATATGTTGCTTCGCGTTCAAGGGCGCACACGGGCCATGTACGTGTGCGCGCCGATGCTGCTCGTGGCCCACTAAAGTGAAATTGCCCCAGCGATTTCTGAAGCACTTTGGGCCCAACCCAACTCATTTCTGATGCTATTGAACCCAAGGATTAAAGGGAGAATGAACCAAGTAGTCATAATTGAATTTTCATCATGTTTTAGGATAGAATTCTAGAGAGAGAGGCTTTCTCCTCTCTCTAGATTTAGGAATGAAATTAGGGTAAAGTTAGGTTAATCACTCTCAAATTTATCTTTCAATTCTTGTTTTGATTTTAATTCTCATTATATTTTAGTGTTCTATTGTCTTAATCTTCTTAGTTTCTCTTGTTGATTTCTTATTTTGCTCTCTTTTATGTTTATGAACAATTGTTGGATCTTAAATTTTCTTTAATGCAATTTTATGTTTCCATGTTTCTTTTATGTTGATCTTGATTATTACTGTTGATTTCTTGCTTTTATTAGTTGTGGGTTCATTTAATTCTTGAATTTTATGATGTTTACTTTTATTGCACACTAGGTGTTTGATAGAATGAGTCCTTTAGTTTTTGAGTAGCTTTCTTTGATCTTGGCCTAGGTGGAGTAATTAGTGAGGCTTGAGTTATCTAATTCCTTTGATTGATTGACAATTGGAAGCTGCTAATTTATTTGGATACCACTAACGCTAGTCTTTCCCTTGGGAGTTGGCTAGGACTTGTGGAATCAAGTTGATTCATCCACTTGACTTTCCTCCATGGTTAGAGGTTAACTAAGTTGTAGCAATGGATAATTTGTGGTCACAATTGAGGAGGATAACTAGGATAGGACTTCTAGTTCTCATATCTAGCCAAGATTTTTGTTAGTTATTAGTTTATTTTCTTTGCCATTTACATTTCATGTCTCTTATCCCAAAAATCCCAAAACATCTCATAGCCAATAATTGAGCACTTTATTGCAATTCCTAGGGAGACGACCTGATGTTCAAATACTTCGATCGATTAATTCTTATTTGGGATTTGTACATGTGACAACCAAAATTTTTGATGTGAGAATTGTTTGTTGGTTTGGAGCTATGCTTACAACGAAGTTATTCTTTCTATAAGAAGAAAATCTAAACCGACATGACAAAACATCATCATCAAAATGGTGCCGTTGCCGGGGAGTTGCAATGGTGTTACATTATTGGCTATTGTGAATATTGTGAATATGTCTGCCTTTTGCTTATTTGTTAGTTTTTGTTAGATTTAGGACTTTATTACTTATTTTTGTTAGCCTTTGTTTTTATTTGCTATTATGAATTCTCACCCCTTTGGCTATGAGTTTGGCTCAAATTATGTTGTAGAGAATGGGAGCTACAATGGTAACATGCATCAAGGATGGAACAATCAAAGGTGGAGGGAGCCTCAAAGGATTGATCAACCTTCTTAGCAACAACAACCTCCAGAATTCTTATGGGTTTCCAATCCTAATGCATATCAATCTAATGGATGTGGTGACCCTTATTGTGATTGTCAACAACCACCACCATATGCCTATGAACCACCTCCTCAACATAATTTTGAACCACCTTACTCACAAGTCCCCTACCACCAAACACCTCATTATAACCGTAATTCTTATCCACCATACCAACCCCCTTATGAACCATATGAACCATACATTGAACCACCACTACAATGCCAACACAATTACTCTCAAGAACCACCTCCATATACACCAACTGCATACTCTTACCAAAATAAACCACCTTCCAACTATAATGCCTCCCCCTCAAACAATAAATCCTCTATTGCACCACCAACCCCCAATGAAGCCCTCACGCTAGAACTAAGAGATCTTGACTCTCATATGTAAAGGCAACAAGAGGGGATGGAAAAGGAGTTTAAGGAGCTAGAAGCCAAGATGGCTATCCTAACGGAAGCCGTTAGCAACATGGTCTCCTCCCGACTAAGCTTAGGCAACCAAGGCACTCCCATTGGCGAATGTGGGGAAGCAACCAAAGAGCATAGTGAGGGAGTGAGTTTAGAGCTTCAAGGTGAAGAAGAGGAGTTGAAGAAAGAATCGCCACAAGGGGAAGAAGATGAGACAATTGAGCCGGAAGGAGTGGTTAAAGACCTAGGAGATGTTGGAAGTCCATAAGAATGTAGCATTATAGCGCCCTCTTTCAAGAAGCTTGATATTGATGTTGAGGAGGGTGTACAACCTCCAAAGCATATCTTGATTGAAGACTTTGAAGAGGTTGATTAAGAGATGGATTCAATCATTGAGGAGTTCCTATCTACAATTGAATCCACTCCCATTGGGCTTGAAATTGAGGTCAAAGAAGAAGATGCACAACCTCTCATGCCCTTGGTAAGCAATGAAGAAGAGATTGAATTGGAAGGAAGCTACCAAGAGGAAGAGGTTGAAATTGAAGAAGCTTGTGAAGAGGTGGAGATAATCAAAGAAGAGCACAAGGGAGTGGAGCTTGCAAGATTATTGGGACCACCCCTTTCTAAGTCACCATCCAACACAGCATTCAAGTGGGTAAAATTCTTATCCCTAAGCTTTACTTTCTCACTTGAATATGGTTTGATTGAAAATGATGGTCAACTTAGAGCTCTTTGTGGAGTTAAGAGTAGGAGAGAGTTGTGTAGTGGTTGGACACATCACTCTAAGTTCATGATGGTTGCATGCTCAAAGTTGAATAGCAATGGTTGGTGTAGAACCAAATTGCATGGGCCTAGGAGAATGTTTGGATGCTTAATTGAGAATTCTAAGGTCATGCCACCCAATTGGAATCATGATGATCAATTTGAAGATGGGTGTCAAAACAAAGTGCGGGATCCCAGATCGCACAAGGAAAATCAAATTTGGGAGCCCATGGCTTCTGTGGAACTCCATCAAGGCTTGGAGATATCATCTTTGAAGACTAAAGCTTATTGGAGATTCAATCATTGGTGGATGTTCAAGGATAGCTTCAAGCACAAGCCACCTTGAGAGGAGCTCCCCATAAGTCCAACTTAAGGACAATAAACAAAAGTGCTAGGTGGGAGACACCCCACCATGGTAATATCTTTTCATTTTTCCCTTTTGTACATATTGGTAATTAGTTTAATTTCATGTTCTGTTAAGTTTGTTGAGTATAATTGGTAGTTTAGTAGGTTAAATAAGGTTTTATGATGTTCGGGTAGCTGTTTGGAGGTTTGGAATGCTTGGATTGGTGCAAGAACATGGAAAAATTTTGAAAAACAGAGCACCAACTCGCGCGTGTGCGCACTTGGCGCGTACGCGCGCCTCAAGCATTTTTGACCATCCACGCGGGCGCGCCATGTGCGCGGAAGTGTGGATTGAAAAATCTCACCCCTCCATACATTGACCCGAGAGTTGCGCCTACACTGCGCCAGCACCATGCTTGAAGCAAAAACCACCCGCGCATGCGCGCACCTAGCGCGTACGCGTCCTTAAAGCTAATTGCGCAATGTGCGCACATGCACGCTGTGCGCGTGCGTGCCGATAGCGCCACCTGCCCTCCTGGTACATGTTCCAGAGAGTTATGCCCAGTTTGTGCCTATTCTGTGCCTGCAACCCACGCGTGCGTGCACCTGGCGCGTACGTGTCCTTTGGCCAAACTGCGCATCGGCGCGGAAGCGTGCATGACACATCCGCGCCGGTAAAAATAAAAGAGTTTTTTTTTTCTCCCATCTTCCATTTTCTTTTGTTTATCGCATTCATATACTTCTATTCTTTACATTTCAATTTTGTTTATATTGCCTATTTTCAATTTTTTTTCTAAGTCTCTTCTTTCAATAATGGTGTTGCATTTTCTTCCTCAATTGTTGAGAGTTTCTTGGTTAATCATGGTGCTTCTTGACTTGTTTGATATTGTTGGGTGATGAAACTTTTAAATCGATGTTTAATTTTGTGTGACTCTTATATCCTTTGTGCATTGATATGAACTTGCATGTCTTTCATGACCCACTCTTTCTAGTCGAACTTGATGCTTTTGAAGTGCTCTTCACGCTTTAACTTTTCTCTTGCATCAAGTATTAGTTAATATGCCTTAGCCTATATTGTTCTCTTGCTTACATGCGTAGCTAACATGTAGTGAGAACCTTACTCTTATTTGGTATTAGCCCTCGCCTATGTTCTAATTGCTTTCATACCTTTGTTGTAGGCTTAATTTTCTTTCTTTTTCTCTCCTTTTAGGTTGGCCACCAAGAAGGAAAGGATTGGAAAGGCTTCTAAATGGGGACACAAACAAGTTCACCCGCACAACCTTTTGAAGGAGCTCATCAATTGTAGCAACCCATCCACCTTGTTCTTCTTTGCATGCGCCGAGGACGGTGCAAATTTCTAAGTGTGGGGAGGTCGTCCGACGAACCTCCATGGGTAACAACTTCCTTTTTCAACACCAATTCTTGATTTTCTGTTAGTTAGTTATTGCATTTCATAATAGGTTGCATGTTAGTTAGAACTTGTACATATTTTTTACCACTTCCTTTTTATGTTAGGACTACTTGGTTAGGGTGATGATTTCTTTTCCAAGAAAAATTGTTTTAGGGTACCCTACCAATTTGAAAAAATTTTTCTTGTTGAACTTGCTTGAAGAATTTATTTTGGAACATGGTTTTTGAGCTAAGAACACAAGCATGTGAGTTTTGAGCCAAATTGTGTGGTTACATCATATAACCACTTATTTTTCATTCTTGTGTGCATTGTTCTCTTTCTATGATTGTGATCTTTGATTTGTTTGATTCTTTATGTCCATTATTCCATGTATACATGCATTTGTATGATTGAGTCCATCATTTCATATAGCTCACTTACCCAAATAGCCTACCTTTCATCAACCATTGTAAGCCAAAATTTGAGCCTATTTAATCCCTTTTGTTCTTAATATTAGCACATCACTACCCTTAAATGAAAAATAATAAATGCCCTTAATTTGGATCTTTGATTAGCTTAGGCTAGTGAGGGTGTGTATCATTTGCGTATGGGAAACTTGAGACATTAGTTGAGGTAAAAGTGTAATTTTATTTTTGTTAAAAATATTGGAAATTGGGTACATATTCATGCACCATATGTAAAAACATATGCATTGATATGTTTGTATATACTTTAGAAAAAAAATGAAAATGAAAAAAAAAAGAGAAAAAGGAATAAAAAGGGGACAAAAATGCTCCAAGGTAAAGTTCAATAAAAATCAATGCATATGGAATGTGAATTAAAAAGAATGCATGAATATGTGAAAAAGTGGGAATCATGGGTAGCTAGGCATTGTATTAGAATTGTATAGGTTGTTATATGTGTTAGGTGAAAGCTTAGGCTATTCAAAGATTCAAATTTCAAGCTCACTTGACCATATGCATCCTTACCTTTACCTTAGCCCCATTACAACCTATGAATAAGTCCTCATGATGAATGTATGTATGCATTGAATAATTGTTGATTGTTAGAAGAGAAACAAATCTAGGAAAGCATGATTAGAGGAGAATTGAGTGAATCAACCCTATACACTTGAGCGACTAGAGCGGATACACTTCCGGTGAGGGTTCGATACTGAATTCCTTGTTCCCGGCTTTCATGAGCTTTTTTCTTGCAGGTATATTTGAACTTCATTTTGATATTTGAATTGGTAGAGTTTGTGAGTCGTCATATGACCTTTGCCCTACTTGCTTATATATGTTATTGGGGTTTGAATTACTTTTAACCAAGTAGGTAGAATCATTTTGCATTTAGTTGCATTCATGTAGATAGGTGCATATAGTTTATTTGCATTGAATAAATGTTCATACCCTTTTCTTGTCCTTCTTTATTCTTAGTATGAGGACATACTTGGTTTAAGTGTGGAGAAATTTGAAAAAGCCTGATTTTGTGGTTTATGTTGTGCTTAATTTGGGGGATTTAATCACATTTTCTCACATTTATTCAATGAAATAGCATGGTTTTGCAATTCTCCCTTGATTGGTGCTTAAGTGTGAAAACATGCTTTTTAGGCCCTAAAATTGGTGATTTTATTTCACTTTAATTCCATTCGATGCCTTTAGGTGTTTGTTGAGTGATTTTAGGTCCATAAGGCAAGTATTGGATGGAAGAAGTGAGGAGAAAAGCATGCAAAGTGGGAGAACTCATGAAGAAATGAAGGAACCGTAAAGCTGTCAAGCCTGACCTCTTCGCACTCAATCGACCATAACTTGAGCTACAGAATTCCAAATGAGGCGGCTTCAGTTGCGTTGGAAAGCTAATATCCGGGGCTTCGAAATGTTTCCATGTTTCTTTTATGTTGATCTTGATTGTTATTGTTGATTTCTTGCTTATATTAGTTCTGGGTTCTTTTAATTCTTGTATTTTATGATGTTTACTTTTATTGCACACTAGGTGTTTCATAGAATGTTTCCTTTAGTTTTTGAGTTGCTTTCTTTGATCTTGGCCTAGGTGGAGCAATTAGTGACGCTTGAGTTATCTAATTCCTTTGATTGATTGACAATTGGGAGCTGCTAATTTATTTGGATACCACTAACGCTAGTCTTTCCCTTGGGAGTTGGCTTGGACTTCTGGAATCAAGTTGATTCATCCACTTGACTTTCCTCCATGGTTAGAGGTTAACTAAGTGGTAGCAATGGATAATTTGTGGTCACAATTGAGGAGGATAACTAGGATATGACTTCTAGTTCTCATATCTAGCCAAGAGCTTTGTTAGTTGTTAGTTTATTTTCTTTGCCATTTACATTTCATGTCTCTTATCCCAAAAACCCCAAAACATCTCATAGCCAATAATTGAGCACTTTATTGCAATTCCTAGGGAGACGACCCGAGGTTCAAATACTTTGGTTAATTCTTATTTGGATTTTGTACATGTGACAACCAAAATTTTTGATGTGATAATTGTTTGTTGGTTTAGATCTATGCTTACAACGAAGTTATTCTTTCTATAAGAAGAAAATCTAAACCGACATGACAAAACATCATCATCAATCTCCTCGGAACCTTGGAAGAGGAATGAGGAGATCATGCTAGAAATGCTTTCTCACATTGGATTAGATTGGGGTTAGGATGGATATAGTGACATGTAATCCTACCAACATTTTGATCTATGAATTTGTGTGGTATAATTAGTGACCAAACTTCATCTCTTCCCATGAGCACTTAAATCAAGGAATTGGGCAATTGTCCATGCTTAGAGAGATTGGTGAGCCAAGGAATTGGTATCCAATCACTTAAGATTGCCAAGGAGATCAATGAATGCATTGATTGCGGAAGAGATGAAAATGAATTTGATCCAGAGAATTATACATCTCCTGAACCTAATGATTCCCCATATCTGATCTACCCATTCTATTTATTTTCTGCTCTTTAATTCCATGCTAATTCCCCATTCCCATTTACTTTCCAGTAATTTAAGATTCTGTCATTTAATTTCCTGTAATTTAATTTCTGCCATTTAATTCTTGCAATTTAAGTTTCCCACCACTTTTACTTTATGCAATTCTCAACCAAATCTGATTTCGCTCAACTAGAACAATTCTCCAATTAACATTGATCAACCAACCAATCGCTGTGGGATTCGACCTCACTCTACAGTGAGTTTTCACTTGACGACAATCCGGTGCAATTTCCGGAAGGAAATTTGTTGAGAGGCAAATTTCCGAGTCAATCACTGGGCACCAATGGCTTGAGATTTGGATATATGCCTATGATGTTCTTGTACAAAGATAAGCTTGGATAACTAAGTTCTAAGGGGTGCTTTATGGTGCACGAAATTGCGATCATCAACAATGGCGCCAAAGACTTGGTGCTCTCAAACGTGAATCACACTTTGTCACAACTTCGCACAACTAACCAGCAAGTGCACTGGGTCGTCCAAGTAATAAACGTTACGTGAGTAAGGGTCGATCCCACGGAGATTGTGGGCCTGAAGCAAGCTATGGTCACCTTGTAAATCTCAGTAAGGTGGATTCAAATGGTTATGGTGAATTCATAATAAAAATATAAATAGAACGTAAATTAAAGATAGAGATACTTATGTAATTCATTGGTGAGAGTTTCAGATAAGCGTATGGAGATGCTTAGTTCTTTCTGAATCTCTGCTTTCCTATTGCTGTCATCCAATCCTTCATACTCCTTTCCATGGCAAGCTGTATGTTAGGCATCACCGTTGTCAATGGCTACATCCTGTCCTCTCAGTGAAAATGGTCCAATGCGCTGTCACTGCATGGCAAATCATCTGTTGGTTCTCGATCATGCTGGAATAGGATCCCTTGATCCTTTTGCGTCTGTCACTACACCCAGCACTCGCGAGTTTGAAGCTCGTCGCAGCCATCCCTTCCCAGATCCTACTCGGATTACCACAAACAAGGTTTAGACTTTCCGGATCTCAAGAATGGCCATCCATGGATTCTAACTTATACCACGAAGACTCTGATTAAGGAATCTCAGAGATACTCATTCAATCTAAGGTAGAACGGAAGTGGTTGTTAGGCACGCATTCATAGATTGGGAATGATGATGAGTGTCACGATCATCACATTGATATTAAGGAGCGAATGAATATCTTAGAATAGGATTACGCTTGAATTGAATAGAAAAACAATAGTACTTTGTATTAATTCATGAGGAACAGTAGAGTTCCACACCTTAATCTATGGTGTGTAGAAACTCTACCGTTGAAAATACATAAGAACAAGGTCCAGGCATGGCCGAATGGCCAGCCCCCTGAACATGATCAAAGGATCAAAAGATAATCCAAAAAATGTAAATACAATAGTAAAAAGTCCTATTTATACTAACTAGTTACTAGGGTTTAGAGAAATGAGTAAATGATGCAGAAATCCACTTCCGGGGCCCACTTTGTGTGTGCTTGGGCTGAGCATTGAGCTTTACACATGTAGAGGCTTCTCTTGGAGTTGAACGCCAGTTTGTAACCTATTTCTAGCGTTTAACTCCACCTTGCAACCTGTTTCTGGCGTTTAACTCCAGAATGCAACATGGAACTGGCGTTGAACGCCAGTTTGCGTCGTCTAAACTCGAGAAAAGTATGGAGTATTATATATTTCTAGAAAGCCCCGGATGTCTACTTTCCAACGCAATTGAGAGCGCACCATTTAGAGTTCTGTAGCTCCAGAAAATCTACTTTGAGTGCAGGGAGGTCAGAATCCAACAGCATCTACAGTCCTTCTTCAGCCTCTGAATCTGATTTTTGCTCAAGTCCCTCAATTTCAGCCAGAAATTACCTAAAATCATAGAAAAACACACAAACTCATAGTAAAGTCCAGAAATGTTTATTTTATTTATAAATTAATAAAATATATTGAAAACTAACTAAATCATACTGAAAACTATGTAAAAATAATGCCAAAAAGCGTATAAATTATCCGCTTATCACAATACCAAACTTAAATTGTTGCTTGTCCCCAAGCAACTAAAAATCAAATAGGATAAAAAGAAGAGAATATACTATAAATTCCAAAATATCAATGAAACTTAGCTCCAATCAGATGAGCGGGACTTGTAGCTTTTTGCCTCTTGAATAGTTTTGGCATCTTACTTTATCATTTGAAGTTCAGAATGATTGGCATCTATAGGAACTTAGAATTCAGATAGTGTTATTGATTCTCCTAGTTCAGTATGTTGATTCTTGAACACAGCTACTTTATGAGTCTTGGCCATGGCCCTAAGCACCTTGTTTTCCAGTATTACCACCGGATACATAAATGCCACAGACACATAAATGGGTGAACCTTTTCATAAAGTCCCCAATTAGAGGTGTCCAGGATTCTTAAGCACACTCTTCTTTTTTGCTTTGGACCTTGACTTTAACCACTCTGTCTCAAGTTTTCACTTGACACCTTCACGCCACAAGCACATGGTTAGGGACAGCTTGGTTTAGCCGCTTAGGCCAGGAGTTTATTACTTTAGGCCCTCCTATTCACTGATGCTCAAAGCATTGGATCCTTTTTATTTACCCTTGCCTTTTGGTTTTAAGGGCTATTGGCTTTTTGCTCTTGCCTTTTGGTTTAAAGAGCTTTTGGCTTTTTCTGCTTACTTTTTCTTTTTCTTTTTTTTTCTTTTTTTTCGCTATTTTTCTCTTTTTTTTTTTTGCAAGATTTTGTATTCACTGCTTTTTCTTGCTTCAAGAATCACTTTTATGATTTTTCAGATCTTCAAATAACATTTCTCCTTTTTCCTTATTCTTCAAGAGCCAACATATTTAACATTCATAAACAACAAATTCAAAAGACATATGCACTGTTCAAGCATTCATTCAGAAAACAAAAAGTATTGTCACCACATCAAAATAATTAAACTAGTTTCAAGGATGAATTCGAAACCATGTACTTCTTGTTCCTTTGTTTTTAGAACATTTTTTCATTTAAGAGAGGTGATGGATTCATAGGACATTCATAACTTTATGGCATAGACACTTAGATACTAGTGATCATATAGTAAAGACACAAACATAAATAAAACATAAAGCTCAAAAATCGAAAAACAGTAAAATAAGAACAAGGAGATTAAGGAACGGATCCACCTTAGTGAGGGTGACGTCTTCTTCTTCTTGAAGAACCAATGGTGCTCTTGAGCTCCTCTATGTCTCTTCCTTGTCTTTGTTGCTCCTATCCTTAGTTGCTCCCAATAGTTATGTGGAGGAAAATGTATCCCTTGAGGTATCTCAGGGATTTCTTGATGGGAAATTTCCTCATGCTCTTCTTGAGATCCATGATCTCTTGTTTGCTCCATCCTTTTCTTAGTGATGAGCTTTTGAGATGAATCTCTCCATCTTCCATGACTCAGAGGTGAAGGTTTCTCTGGCCTTAGGTGTCATAAATGGTTATGGAAAAACAAAAAGCAACACTTTTACAACACCAAACTTAGAAGGTTTGCTCGTCCTCGAGCAAAAGAAGAGAAGAGGGAGTAGAAGAAGAAGAAAATAGATGAGATGGAGAGGTGTGAGTGGTTCGGCCAAGGGGGTTTTAGGTGGTTATGATGTGTGAAAAGGAAGGAGTGATGGTTTGAATTTGAGTGGGTGGGTGTAGGTGGGTTGTATGATGGTATTGGAGGAGTAATGGAGGTGATTGGTGGAGGTTATTTTTGGGGAAGAGTGTTATGGAAAGGTGTGAGGAGGAGAGAAGAAGAGAGGTGGGGATCTTGTGGGGTCCACAGATCCTGTGGGGATCCTGTGGGGTCCACAGATCCAGTGGGGTCAAGGACTTAACATCTCTGCTCCAATTAGGCGTGTAAAACGCCCTTGCTGTGCAATCCTGGCATTTAATGCTGGACTGCTACTTGTTTCTGGCGTTTAACGCCAGGTAGATGCTTGTTTCTGGCGTTAAACGCCAGCTTGGTGCTTGTTTCTGGCGTTAAATGCCAGACAGATGCTTGTTTCTGGCGTTTAAACGCCAGAATGCTCCTCCTCTAGGGTGTGCTGTTTTTAATGCTATTTTTCATTTTGTTTTTGATTTTTCAGTAGTTTTTGTGACTCCACATGATCATCAACCTAATAAAACACGAAATAACAAAAAGAAAATAAAATAGATATAATTAAATAACATTGGGTTGCCTCCCAACAAGCGCTTCTTTAATGTCACTAGCTTGACAGTGAGCTCTCATGGAGCCTCACAGATGTGCAGAGCATTGTTGGAACCTCCCAACACCAAACTTAAAGTTTGAATGTGGGGGTTCAACACCAAACTTAGAGTTTGGTTGTGGTCTCCCAACACCAAACTTAGAGTTTGACTGTGGGGGCTTTGGTTGACTCTACAGTGAGAGAAGCTTTTCATGCTTCCTCTCCATGGTTACAGAAGGAGATCCTTGAGTTTTAAACACAAGGTTGTCCTCATTCAGTTGAAGGACTAACTCTCCTATGTCCACATCAATCACAGCTCTTGCTGTGGCTAGGAAGGGTCTTCCAAGGATGATGGATTCATCCTCATCCTTCCCAGTGTCTAGGATTATGAAATCAGCAGGGATGTAAAGGCCTTTAACCTTTACTAACACGTCTTCTACTTGTCCATAAGCCTGTTTTCTTGAGTTGTCTGCCATCTCTAATGAGATTCTGACAGTTTGCACCTCAAAGATCCCAAGTTTCTCCATTACAGAGAGTGGCATTAAGTTTATTCCTGACCCCAGGTCACATATGGCCTTCTCAAAGGTCATGGTGCCTATGGTATAGGGTATTAAGAATTTTCCAGGATCCTATTTCTTTTGAGGTAATTTCTGCCTATCCAATGCATTCAGTTCATTGGTGAGCAAGGGAGGTTCATCTTCCCAAGTCTCATTACCAAATAATTTGGCATTCAGCTTCATGATTGCACCAAGGTGCTTAGCAACTTGCTCTTCAGTAATGTCTTCATCCTCTTCAGAGGAAGAATACTCATCAGAGCTCATGAAGGGCATAAGGAGGTTCAATAGAATCTCTATGGTCTCTAGATAAGCCTCAGATTCCTTTGGTTCCTCAGAGGGAAACTCCTTATTGGTCACTGAGCGTCCCAAGAGGTCTTCCTCACTAGGATTCACGTCCTCCTCCTCCTCTTTGGGTTCGGCCACACCAAGTAAGGTAATGGCCTTGCACTCTCTTTTTGGATTCTCTTTTGTATTGCTTGGGAGTGTACTAGGAGGAGTTTCAGTGACTCTTTTACTCAGCTGGCCCACTTGTGCCTCCAAATTTCTAATGGAGGACCTTGTTTCATTCATGAAACTCAGAGTGGCCTTAGATAGATCAGACACTATATTTGCTAAGCTAGATGGATTCTGCTCAGAATTCTCTGTCTGTTGCTGAGTGGATGATGGAAAAGGCTTGCTATTGCTAAACCTGTTTCTTCCACCATTATTTAAGCCTTGTTGAGGCTTTTGTTGATCCTTCCATGAGAAATTTGGATGATTTTTCCATGAGGGATTATAGGTGTTTCCATAGGGTTCACCCATGTAATTCACCTCTGCTATTGCAAGGTTCTTAGGATCATAAGCTTCTTCTTCAGAAGATGCCTCTATAGTACTGTTAGATGATTCCTTCAATCTATTCAGACTCTGAGAGATCATATTGACTTGCTGAGTCAATATTTTATTCTGAGCTAATATGGCATTCAGAGTATCAATTTCAAGAACTCCCTTCCTCTGAGGTGTCCCATTACTCACAGGATTCCTTTTAGAAGTGTATATGAACTGGTTATTTGCAACCATGTCAATGAGTTCCTGAGCTTCTGCAGGCGTTTTCTTTAGGTGAATGGATCCACCTGCAGAATGGTCCAATGACATCTTTGATAACTCAGACAGACCATCATAAAATATATCCAGGAAGGTCCATTCTGAAAGCATGTCAGAAGGACACTTTTTGGTCAGTTCCTTGTATCTCTCCCAAGCTTCATAGAGGGATTCACCTTCTTTCTGTCTGAAGGTTTGAACATCCACTCTAAGCTTACTAAGCTTTTGAGGAGGAAAGAACTTGGCTAAGAAAGCCGTGACTAGCTTATCCCAAGAGTTCAGGCTATTTTTAGGTTGTGAGTCCAACCATATTCTAGGTCTGTCTCTTACAGCAAACGGGAAAAGCATAAGCCTGTAGACCTCGGAGTTAACCCCATTGGTCTTGACAGTATCACGGATCTGCAAGAATTCAGTTAAGAACTGAAATGGATCTTCTGATGGAAGTCCATGAAACTTGCAGTTCTATTGCATCAGAGAAACTAATTGAGGCTTTAGCTCAAAATTGTTTGCTCCAATGGCAGGGATTGAGATGCTTCTTCCATGTAAATTGGAATTTGGTGCAGTAAAGTCACCAAGCATCTTCCTTGCATTGTTATTATTTTCGGCCATGTTTCCTTCTTTTTCAAAAATTTCTATTAGATTTTCTCCAGAGAGTTGTGCTTTAGCTTCCCTTAGCTTCCTCTTCAGAGTCCTTTCAGGTTCAGGACCAGGTTCAACAAGAATGTTCTTATCCTTGTTCCTGCTCATATGAAAAAGAAGAAAACAGAAAAGAAGAAGAATCCTCTATGTCACAATATAAAGATTCCTTATGTAAGTATAAGAAGAGAAGAATAGAGGAAGGAAAAGATGAGAATCCAAACACAGAGGGGAAGAGTAGGTTCGAATTCTTGGGTGGAAGAGAAGTGTTAGTAGATGAATAAATAATTAGAAGGAGATGAGAGGGGGAAGAATTCGAAAATTAAATAAAATAAAATAAAAATATTTTTTTTTATTTTTAATTTTAAAATTAAAGTTAAAATTCGAAAATAAGAAAAGAAATAAAATTAAAATTAAAATTTAAAATAATTAGTTAATTAAAAAGGAATTTTGAAAAAGAGGAAGGTGATTTTCAAAATTTAGAGAGAGAAAATTAGTTAGGTAGTTTTGAAAAAGTTAAGAATCAAACAAAAAGATAGGATTAATTGAAAAAGATTTGAAAATCAATTTTTGAAAAGATGAGAAGTTAGAGAAGATTTTGAAATTGAATTTGAAAAAGATGTGATTGAAACTTATTTTGAAAAAGATTTGAAAAAGAAATTTGAAAAGATTTATTTTTGAAAATTAAAGTTGATTACTTGACTAACAAGAAACAAAAAGATATGATTTAAAATTTAGATATTGAACCTTTTTTAAGAGGCAAGTAACAAACTTTAAAATTTTTGAGTCAATCACATTAATTGTTAGTAAAGATTTTGAAATTATGAAACAAATTAAGAAAAATATTTTTGAAAATCAATTTGAAATTTTCAAAAATATGAAAGAAAAATTGAAAAATATTTGATTTTTGAAAGAGATTTGAAAAAGATAGGATTTTTAAATTGAAAATTTGATTTGACTCATAAGAAACAACTAAATTTTAAAAGGTTTTGAAAAAGTCAATTCAAATTTTCGAAAATTTATGAGAAAATAAGGGAAAGATATTTTTTTGATTTTTGAATTTTTAATGAAGAAAGAGAAAAACAACCAAAAGACTCAAAACATGAAAATTATGAATCAAAACACATGATGCATGCAAGAACACCTTGAATATCAAGATGGACACCAAGAACACTTTGGATGTCAAGATGAACACCAAGAACTTATTTTTGAAAACTTTTAAGAAAAAGAAAACATGCAAGACACCAAACTTAGAAATTTTCAAACTTTAGACACTAACAAATTGAAGATGCATATGAAAAACAAGAAAAGCCACGAAACAAGAAAAATTAAAGATCAAACATAGAAAATTATCAAGAACAACTTGAAGATCATGAAGAACAAGAAAGAAACTCAATGCATGTGTTCTTCGAAAATTTAAGAAAATTTAAAAGCATGCAATTGACACCAAACTTACAAATTGACACTAGACTCAAACAAGAAACATAAAATTTTTGGTTTTTATATTTTATAAGATTTTTTTTTGGTTTTTTCGAAAATTAATTTGAGAAAAACAAAAAAGAAGAAAATATTTTTTTGTATTATTTTCAAAAATAAGAAATAAAAAGCTTAAAAATAAAATAAAATTACCTAATCTGAGCAACAAGATGAACCGTAAGTTGTCCAAACTCGAACAATCCCCAGAAACGGCGCCAAAAACTTGGTGCACGAAATTGCGATCATCAACAATGGCGCCAAAGACTTGGTGCTCTCAAACGTGAATCACACTTTGTCACAACTTCGCACAACTAACCAGCAAGTGCACTGGGTCGTCCAAGTAATAAACCTTATGTGAGTAAGGGTCGATCCCACGGAGATTGTCGGCCTGAAGCAAGCTATGGTCACCTTGTAAATCTCACTCAGGTGGATTCAAATGGTTATGGTGAATTGATAATAAAAATATAAATAGAACGTAAATTAAAGATAGAGATACTTATGTAATTCATTGGTGAGAGTTTCAGGTAAGCGTATGGAGATGCTTAGTTCCTTCTGAATCTATGCTTTCCTATTGCTGTCATCCAATCCTTCATACTCCTTTCCATGGCAAGCTGTATGTTAGGCATCACCGTTGTCAATGGCTACATCCTGTCCTCTCAGTGAAAATGGTCCAATGCGCTATCACTGCATGGCTAATCATCTATCGGTTCTCGATCATGCTGGAATAGGATCCATTGATCCTTTTGCGTCTGTCACTACGCCCAGCACTCGCGAGTTTGAAGCTCGTCGCAGCCATCCCTTCCCAGATCCTACTTGGAATACCACAGATAAGGTTTAGACTTTTTGGATCTCAAGAATGGCCATCCATGGATTCTAACTTATACCACGAAGACTCTGATTAAGGAATCCCAGAGATACTCATTCAATCTAAGGTAGAACGGAAGTGGTTGTCAGGCACGCATTCATAGGTTGGGAATGATGATGAGTGTCACGACCATCACATTCACATTGAGGTGTGAATAAATATCTTAGAATAGGAATACGCTTGAATTGAATAGAAAAACAATAGTACTTTGTATTAATTCATGAGGAACAGCAGAGTTCCACACCTTAATCTATGGTGTGTAGAAACTCTACCGTTGAAAATACATAAGAACAAGGTCCAGGCAAGGCCGAATGGCCAGCCCCCTAAACATGATCAAAGGATCAAAAGATAATCCAAAAGATGTAAATACAATAGTAAAAAGTCCTATTTATACTAACTAGTTACTAGGGTTTACAGAAATGAGTAAATGATGCAGAAATCCACTTCCGGGGCCCACTTGGTATGTGCTTGGGCTGAGCATTGAGCTTTACATGTGTAGAGGCTTCTCTTGGAGTTGAACGCCAGTTTGTAACCTGTTTCTGGCGTTTAACTCCACTTTGCAACCTGTTTCTGGCGTTTAACTCTAGAATGTAACATGGAACTGGCGTTGAACACCAGTTTGAGTCGTCTAAACTCGGGCAAAGTATGTACTATTATATATTTCTGGAAAGCCCTGGATGTCTACTTTCCAACACAATTGAGAGCGCCCCATTTGGAGTTCTGTAGCTCCAGAAAATCCACTTTGAGTGCAGGGAGGTCAGAATCCAACAACATCTGCAGTCCTTCTTCAGCCTCTGAATCTGATTTTTGCTCAAGTCCCTCAATTTTAGCAAGAAATTTCCTAAAATCACAGAAAAACACACAAACTCATAGTAAAGTCCAGAAATATAAATTTTTTTCAAAAATTAATAAAAATATACTGAAAACTAACTAAATCATACTGAAAACTGTGTAAAAACAATGCCAAAAAGCATATAAATTATCCGCTCATCACTTCATCACCCGGCAACTTGGGTTAACTAACCCAGGATTGCCAACCAAAAGTCCACCATCAAGAGCTACTTTGAAACAAAGCATTTAGTGACCCAAAGAGGTGCTGGGAATCAATTTCCAAAGAACAAAACGAGCTAAAATGCATGTGATGTGCGTGTGCTAAGGAGAGGCTTGAGCAAGTAAGCCCATAGGGGTGTTTCAACACCTAGCATCTTTAACCAACTGGGGCAGGAATGCTGGCTGAAAGCTTACTCTAAAAGACTGCCTTACCACATAGCATTAAGCCTCAGCTAAGCAATAAATCTCAATCAAAAGAAAGAGAACAAGAAAAACTAAGGACCAAGCAATAACAAGTCTCATTTTTTTTTTAGTAATTCAAGTAAGGATCCAAAGGAGTGTTGATGTCTCAGCCACAGAATAAAAGTATCTAAGATACCATGCATGAAAACCCCATTAACTAGAATTGAATGTCTTCCAATAAGGGCTTATACCTCTCTCTATTTTCATTCATTCTCCTTATGTTTCAGCGCTTGCTTGGGGACAAGCAAGATTTAAGTTTGGTGTTGTGATGACAAGACATTTTAGGCTAGTTTTACAAGCCTTTTTCATTAGATTTTACTTGGTTTTCATGTATTTCTTAGGAAATAAGTGAGTGTTTGGATGAGAAATTCATGTTTGTCTTGATTCAATCAAACATTGTTAAATTGGTGCATTTTCAGCAGATTTAAGCAAGAATTGTTTGATAATATGAATGATGCAAGATTTGATGATTATGCGAAGGCTTTGATGTATCTGTTTGGTTGATGACAGGCAAGAAAGAAGTAGAGAAGTGGAAAAGAGCGCTGCGTTCCTCACCAAGAAAGTTTTGCTAAGGACGCGAACGCGTGGGTGACGCGTACGCGTCGAAATGGTGATTTTGGAAGACCATGCGTACGCATGAATGACGCATACGCGTGGATATGAAAAGTGTTCTCCACCAACGAGCGCTACGTTCTCCACCAATGAGCACCTGCGACAAAGTGCAAAATTGGGATATGAAGTTTAGCCATCGACGCGTACGCGAGCATCACGCGTACGCGTGGATGTGATATTTTGGGAACAAGTACGCAAACGCGTGGATGAAGCGTCAGCGCAGAAGTGATATTTCACGATCCACGCATACGTGTGGGTAGTGTTCTTATTGCGAGCGCTACGCTCTTTTGGAGAGCGCTGCTATGGACACGCACGCGTATAGCACGCATACGTGTCACAAGAGCAAATGTTGAAGGCCACGCGTACGCGTGGGTGACACGTACGTGTGGATGTGCCAAATTGCAAAATGGCGCGCAGGCGTGCGCGTGGGTGTAAAAGCACCCCCGTTCTCCAAATGAACGCTACGCTCTCCTAGAAGTAAATTTCTGCTCAAATTAACTTCATTCCAAGCCTATTTGAACTACAAGCAAGCAAGCCCACTCATATCACTCAATGAAGACCACAAGGATCATCTAAAATAGTTTATTTTCATTTAGTTGTAATTTATTTTCAATTTCATTTCAATTTGTAACTTAGGGAAGCCTATATAAAGGCTTTAGTTTCACATTCTAGAGAGGCTTTTATGGATAGTAGGAGTAGGAGTAGAATAGAAGGCTGAAGGATTAGAGACGCCAGAGCTCTCTTGGAGGATTAGAGACTCCAGAGAGCTTAGTATAGAATTTACCTTTTCTACCCATTTTACTTTTTGCACTTTCTTCCTAGTCTGTGTTGAATTCAGTTTTATTTCAATGCAATTTTCAATTCTAGTCTCTGATGCAAATTTACGTTTCTCATCATATTGCTTAGAATTTACTTTTATGTAATTTTAATCTTCTGCAATTGTTCTAAGAGCTATGATTCACTGAACCCCAAATCATTAGGGGGAGGAGCTCTGTTATGATTCACATGATTTAGTGAACTTCTTATTCTTCTCAATTCATTTGTGTAGCTATAGGATATCCTCTATTTTGATTGAGATTAATTCACTCTGGAAGGGGGTTTAAATCTGCTGAATGCTTGTGCGAGCCTTGGAAGGGGAATCATGAACATTAGAACTGAGGCCCTATCTTTCACTAATCTCTTGATCAACACCATTCGGGAGGAATTGAGATCTTGAGAGTTAGTGTGGCTTATGGATGAGAGACATGTACTTAACCTCTTCTCATGACAATTGGGTCAAGGAATTGGCAAGATTGATTATGATTAGAGAGATTGGATTGCCAAGAAATTGGGATCCAATCAATTTCAATCTGCCATAGATCTACTCATATGATTGAGAAAGGTGTTGAGACCCATTTGATTCATTATGGATTATGATATCTCCAATCCCTAGTGAATTTTTCTTTTTGTTAATTGTCCTGGAGTTCATTTAATTGCTTGGATTTACTGCTTCCTTTAATATCCCTGCACCCAAAGCCCTTTACATTTGATGCAATCAACTTTTCTTGCCATTTAAGTTTCTGCCATTTACTTTCAGCACTTTAAATTCCTTGCAATTCATATTCTGTCAAATTAATTCTCACTCAAATCACCACTGTCAGCTTAACTAGACATATCATCCCACTAAAGTTGCTTGATCCATCAATCCTTGTGGGATCGATCTCACTCCGGTGAGTTTTACTACTTGATGCGACCTGGTACACTTGCCGGTTAGTTTGTGCGGAATTCAATTTTCCCTTATCATAATGCAGTGAGAGAGGATCCGAGAAATGACACTTCTCATAAGAGCTATGTAATAGGGGTAGAGGTTGATTTTAGCCTGAAAACCATCATGAGGGTTCTCGAGCTTAGATCAACACCATTTGAATAAGCTAGCTATCACACAAGAGTGAGTGGTGACCCCGACTGTGAATAAATCGTTAATGACATTTGTGTTATTGGGGCTGATTGGGTAAGGGACTCCAAGAGAATGCCAAGATTCATTAGACGACGAGACCTTATTCCGAAAGTTAAAGGCTGGTTCGAGCTTGTAAGGAGATCCATCCTCCCTACGGAGGACATGTCATTTTGTGCATGTTTTACTAGCAACTTTTAGCTGTTTTTACTTGGTTTTCATACATTTTTAGGCAATAAGTAAGTGCTTGGATGAGAAATTCATGCTTGTCCTAATTCAATCAAACATTGTTGATTTTATGCATTTTTCTGAGATTTTTGCAAGATTTAGTTGATAATATGAATGATGCAAGATTCGATGATTATGCCAAAGCTTTGATGTATCTCTTTGGTTGATGATAGGTGAAAAGATGAAGGAAAAGAAGCAGAAAGCACTAAAATAAGCTCAAAAGAAGAATTCTAGACACATTTTGAAGTTTGAGCATGCTTTGGGGACTTAGGCCACGCTTTTAAAAGCGTGGCCCATGATTTAAAAACAATGAGCGCTCTTGGCGCGAGAGCGCTACATTTTGTATTTTGTTTATTTTTATTACTATCTTTGGCTTACTAGTTTAAATGCCTATGTCACCCCATCTTGCTTGACTTGTATGCTTTGTTTCCCTATGCTTCAATAAAAAAAATGTTATGAAACAGAGAAAGAGTAAAAGTCCAATTTGGTAGAAGATTGAATAAATTCCTAAGGTTATGTGATGGTACATGTTTGAGTACTTAGTAAGTTCACAAATAAAATGGAAGGGTAGAGTGTTCTCTTAAGTATAGGCTTAGTTTGCATTGTATGAAACCTTTGTGAATAAAAGATCCTTGCAAAAAGAAAGAAAAAGAAAAAAAAGAGAAGCTGGCGTTAGTGGCCAAGTTAGCCCACTAATGCTAATGCTAACTGATGCACCACTATTTCGTGGTACATCTTGTGCTTAATTAAGTGGATCTTATCCACTATTCTCATATTTATTCATAGAATTTGCATGTTTTACATTTTCCTTCCTAATTCTGTGCTATGATTGAAAACATGCTTCTTTGGCATTAAATTACTAATTTTAATTCCCTCTTATTACCATTCGATACCTTGATATGTGTGTTAAGTGTTTTCAAAGTTTATAGGGTAGGAATGGCTTAGAGGATGGAAAGGAAGCATGCAAAAGTGGAAGGAATACAAGAAACTAAAGGAACTGCTAAGCTGTCCAGCCTAACCTCTTCGTACTAAATTGACCATAACTTGAGCTACATAGGTCCAAATGTAGTGGTTCCTTGCGTTGGGAAGCTAACATTCGGGACTTCAAAATGATATATGAATTGCTATAGTTGCCATGCAATTTAAGTTTCAGCTCTTTTACTTTCTTGCTCTTTAAGTTTCTGTAATTTACTTCCTCTACACATTAAGATTCAGCCAATTTACCCTCTCCCTTTTATTTACTTGCAATTTAGTTTCTGTTAATCAAGTTTGACTCAAATCATCAAATATTCACTTAACTAAATTCATCACCTAACTAAAATTGCTCAATCCATCAATCCCTGTGGGATTGACCTCACTCTTGTGAGTAATTACTACTTGATGCAACCTGGTACACTTGCCGGTGAGTTTTGTGTGGAATCATTTTTCCCTCATCAATTTTTTGGCGCCATTGCCGGGGATTGATATAGATCGACAATGATTAAGCGGGTGAGAAGTCTAGATTAAGCATTTTCTTTGTTTTTGTTCTCTGTTTTAAACTGACACCAAGGTGTTTGAGTTATTGCCTCACTAAGAAATTCTTCTCTGAGATATGAATTTCGATTTTCATTGGTTGTGTGTTTTACAAAATTCAAATGGAGTTCAACTCATCTTTTGATCAAACAAATTTTATGGGATATTACCCACCAGCAGTCAACTCCTAAGAAAAAACTAGCTTTAGTGAAATTCAAATCAACTAGCAATTTCCAATTATCAATCAACAAAGGAGTTTGATAACTCAAGAGTTTTCAATTACTCAACCAAAGCCAAGAGGAGAAAAATCTACACTAACATCCAACCAAGCATTTTATCAAACACTTGGAAGGCACAAAAGAAAGGCCAGATAAAATTGCAAGAAAAGTAAATCTACAACTACTAATTGCAAGAAATTAACAATAATAAAGCAATTCAACAATAAGAGAAATCAAACATAAATTGCATTAAAAGGAAAACAGAAGAAAGAAAAGTGCATCAACAACAAAGTAATGAATTACAAGAATTAAATGCTAGATTAGAGAAAGTGAAGGTAGAAGAACAAGGAATTGAAGAGGAAAAGTAAATCAAAGCATGAATTAAACCTAGATCTAAGAAATCCTAATCTAGATCTAACCTAATTCTAGAGAGAAGAGAGAGCTTCTCTCTCTAGAAACTATCTTAAAGCATGATAAAGCTAAACTATGTATTTCCCTCCCCCTTGACTCCTCTTGATTTCTGCATGTAATAGGCTCAGAAACTAAGTTGGATTTGGGCCTGGGCAGCCCAGAAATCGCTCCCAGCGTTTTCACCTTAATGAGGTCACGTGCGAGCATCAACGCGTACGCGTCGGTCACGCATACGCGTCACTTGGCATTTTGCTTTCCATGCGTACGCGTCATGTACGCGTACGCGTTGTCTGGTGACTTCAATTTCACGCGTGCGCGTCTGCTACGCGTGTGTGTCAATGAGTGCATCCCAAATCCTTGATTTTCCATGATTTCTCCACTTTGCATGCTTTTCTCTTCATTCTTTAGATCCATTCCTAGCCTTTTCAACCTGAATTCACTAACAAACACATCAAGGCATCTAGTGGAATCAAAGGTGAATTAAAATTAACTAATTTAAGGCCTAAAAAGTATGTTTTCACACTTAAGCACAATTTTGGAGAAAATTATGAAGCCATGATATTTCATTGAATAAATGTGGGTAAAGTGGATAAAATTCACCTAAATTAAGCACAAAATGTTCCACGAAATAGTGGTGCATCAACATTCAATTTTGGTTAATGGGGTTTTCATGCATGGTGTCTTAGTGATTTTTATTCTCTGGCTAAGGTATCAACACTCCTTTTGATCCTTACTTGAATTACACAAAAAATGAGACCTGTTATTACTTGGTCCTTAGTTTTTCTTACTCTCTTTCTTTTGATTGAGACTTATTGTTTTGCTGAGGCTTAATGCTATGTGTTAAGGCAGCTCTTTAGAGTAAGCTTTCAGCCAGCACTCCCACCCTAGTTAGATCAAGATGCTAGATGTTGAGTGATGAGGGAAAAACGATTCCACACAAACTCACTGGCAAGTGTACCGGATCGCATCAAGTAGTAAAACTCACATAAATGAGGTCGATCCCACAAGGATTGATGGATTGAGTAACTTTAGTATGATGATGAATTTAGTTAAGCAGATAGTTGATGATTTGAGTGGAATTTGATAAATCAGAAAGTAAATTGCAAGAAAGTAAAGTGCAGAAAGTAAATTGGCAGAATCTTAAATTGCAGAAAAAGTAAATTGCAGAAACTTACAGAGCAAGAAATCAAAAAAGCTGAAACTTAAATTGCAAGAAAGGTAAATAACTGAATCTTAAAGTGCGAGAAATTTAAATTACAGAATCTAAATTGCCAGGAAACTTAAATTGCATGAATAATAAAAGGATTTGAGTGCTAGGAATTTAAATAGAATGAAAACTGCAGTAAATCAGAAAACTTTAAATTGAAAAAATTCAAAGAAAGTGATTCATCAAGGTTTGGAGATACTATAATCTTTCATGAATCAATTGGATCTCAACTTCTTTCTCAATCATTTGGTAGATCTATGGCGGATTGAAATTGATTAGATCGCAATTCCTTGGCAATCCAATCTCTCTAATCACAATCAATCTTGCCAATTCCTTGATCTAATTGTCATGAGAAGAGGTGATGCACGGAAACTTGTCTCTCAACAAATTTCCCTTCAGCAAGTATACCGAATTGTTGTCAAGTAAAAACTCACAATAGAGTGAGGTCGAATCCCACAGGGATTGTTTGGTCAAGCAACTTTAATTAGAGGAATGTTCTAGTTGAGCTAAGCAGAAATTCAGTTGAGTAATTGCAGAAGATTAAATGGTGGGAAAGTAAATTACAGAAAATGTAAGTGCTGGAAATAAATGACGGAATATAAATGGCATGAAGTAAATTGCAGAATCTTAAATGGGGAGTTAGGGAGACAAGCAGAGAAGTAAATGGCAGAAAATAAAGAGAATGAGTAAGATCAGAAATGGGGGATTCATTGGGCTTAGGAGATGTTGCATTCTCCGGATCAAGTTCATTCTCATCTCTTCCTCAATCAATGCATTCATTGATCTCCTTGGCAATCTTAAGTGATTGGATCCCAATTCCTTGGAAACCCAATCTCTCTAAGCTTGAACAATTGCCCAATTCCTTGATTTAATTGCTCATGGGAAGAGATGAAGTATGGTCACTGATTATACCATATGTATTTCCAAACCAAAGTGTTGGTAGGATTATATGTCACTATATCCATCCAAACCCCAATTTGGTCCAACATAAGAAAGCATTTCTAGCATGATCTCCTCATCCCTTTTCCAAGGCTCAGAGGAGATCCAATTATGGAGAGCTCCAATTATGGAGAGATCCGTCAAATTACAACAGAGCTCCCTAACCCAATGAAAAGGGGTTTAGTTGTTCATAGCTCTGAAAATGGAAGATGATAAAGAAGAGTGCATTATGAAAATTAAACTAGAAGTTGCAGAGAAAGTAAAATATACAAAATGTAGTTCTCAAGTTCCGGATCCCCTTTTCAATTCAAAACTATCCCTATATATACTACTCTTCAGCTCTTCTAGTTAGCTCTTCAAGTCTTGGATATGGGCCTTTGATCTTTAGTTGAAGCAGTTGCAGTCTTTAGTGGGCTCAGCTTTGCTTGCAAAGAAAGTGTGAGTTAGGCATGATGGGAAGTTAGATAGAACGTTAGCGGCGTTAAAGTTAAGTGTAAACTTGGGTTCGAGAGCGTTAGTGACGATAACTTTGTCACTAACGTTCCAAACTAGTTGATCCACGTTAACTTCAATGTTAGTGTTACTAACGTAATCACTAACGTAGCCTCTTAGCCCTTCGCAAACGTTATTGGCACTCACCTTTACTAATAACGTTGCTCTTTGTCCCTTTCTTCCACGTTAATGGTCCACGTTAGTGTAACTAACGTGGCCCTTAACGTGGGCATGCCAAGACTCGAGAGCGTTAGTGACACTTACCTTTGTCACTAATGCTTCAAAACGCCCCTTCCTTCCATGTTAGTGCTTCACATTAATGGCATTAACCTGACCACTTATCGTGGGTGTATTTGCCATTTCCAACATTAGTGACAAAGGTGAGTGTCATTAACGTTGGCCTATCATTCATTGCTCCACTTACCCTTCACGTTAGTGGTCTTAACGTGACCACTAACGTAGGCAATCTAGGCTTGGTCTAGCGTTAGTGAGAAAGGTGAGTGTCACTAACGCTTGCGACTTCCTCTTTACTCCACGTTAGAGTCCACGTTAATTGGATTAACGTGGCTCTTAACGTGGCTTAGTGTGGCATTTTGGAACGTTAGTGGTGTTCACTTTTACCACTAACGTTGGAGCTTCTTTTTCCTTCCACGTTAGTTCCCACGTTAGTGTAGCTAACGTGACAACTAACGTGGGTTATGATGGCTTTTGAGGGCATTATTGGTGGTAACTTTACCACTAACATTGCAAGCTTGCTCCCTTCCCACGTTAGTGGTCACGTTAGTAAGACTAACGTGGCTACTAACGTGGCTCTTCTTTGCTTCTTTTGTCCTGAAATCAAACAAACAAGGTGCATCAAAGCTTTGTTTCAGGTCATGAGATCATGCATCATCCATTCTATTATTCAATTCATGCAAAATTCTCATGGAATCATGTAAAGTTCACAATGTTTGCATGAATCAAGATGTATGTGTATATCCACCCAAAACTTGCTTATTTACTAAGGAAATGCATGAAACTACCCTAAAATAGTAAAGAAAAAGGTCAGTGAAACTAGCAAAAATGCCCTGGCATCAAGAGGTTAAGTGCAATTCTCTTATCCATAAGCCATACTAACTCTCAGGATCTCAATTCCTTTCGAATAGTATTGATTAAGAGAGTAGTGAAGGATAGAGCTCCAATTCTAATGCAAGTGATTCCCCTTCCGAGACTCACACAAGCATTCACTGAATTAAACCCCCTTCCGGAGTGAATAATTCACAATCAAAACAGAAGATACCCAATTGTTACACAAATGAATAGAGAAGAAGAAGAATTTCATTAATTCATTGAAATTACAACAGAGCTCCTCCCCCTAATGAAATTGGAGTTTAGTTCATCATTGCTCTAGTACCAAAATAGAAAAGAAAAAGTTGTAGAAGAAGAAAAACAAAAAGAAAAACTAAAATCAGATCTCAAATTCTAAAACTCTAAAAAGGAATAAGTAAAAGAGGTCCTAATGAAATCAAATTCTCCGTTATATATACACTTTCCAATTCAGTCATCAAGTATTTGGGGTGGGCTTTTTTGGCCTTTGATGCAGTGGGTTAGAACAGGTACTTGGTTGCAGCTTCCAGGGGAACGTAGCATTCTGAAAGAGAGTGCAGCATTCATTCACCGACGCATACATGTCTCCCACGCGTGCGCGTCCTTGCTCGCTGAGTGCTCCTCACGTGTACGCATGCTTCATGCCCATGCATCCCTTTGCATTTTTGCACATCGATGTGTACCCGTCATATGCCATCTTCAGCTTCCATCATGCTTGCGCGTAACATCCACGCGTGCGCATCCCTGATAACATTGTTTAAACGAGCGCTACGTTCACGCTATGAGCACTGCCCACGTGTGCGCGTCCATCGCGCATGCGCGTGGGTGTCAAAATCTCAACTGCAGGCTTCAGCGCCACCCACGCGTATGCGTGCTTCCTTCTAGATTCTTCATTGACGCGTACACGTCAAGTACGCGTGCGCGTCGGTTGCAAAACTTCAATTCCAAATTTGAATTTGCCCGAAAATGCTCATTCAGATAATGTTGCGCTCTCTTTGAAAACGAGCGACAACTACATCCACGCATACGCGTGGGTCTTCAAAAATCCTTGCCCGATGTGTAAGTGTCCTGTACGCGTGCGCGTTGTTAGAGACCGTAGCGTTCTTTATTTGAACGCAGCGTTACTCTGCACTGCATCTTTTTCTTTTTATTTTTCCACCTGAAATCAATCAAGCTTGCAATCAAAGTCTCACCAAAATCATAAGGTTATGCATCATTCATAATAATCACCTAATTCTTGCATAAATCTCATGATTTTGTACAAAATTAATAATGTTTGATTGAATCAAGATAAACATGGAGTTCCACTCCAATCACTTACTTATTGTGCAAGAAAGTGCATAAAATCTAATGAAACAAATGAAAAATGCTTATGAAACTAGCATAAGATGACTTGTTATCACAACACCAAACTTAAATCTTGCTTGTCCCCAAGCAAGTACTAAAACATGAGAAGAAATGAAAGAAAACAGAAAAGCATATATGTCCTTATTAGCAGGTAATTGCATTTGGTTCATGGGGTTTTATGCAGACAGAATTCAGCTCAATTATTATCAACTTCCAAATGTGAAATGTCCCTTTGAGTGTTAACTAGAGTTGCTGCTATAAGACCTTATTCTTTATTAATCCTTGTTATATTTTTCTTTCTTTCTTTTGCTTCAGAAACTTATTTTTCAATTGTAGCTCAGTGTCAAGTGTTGCAGCAGCTTTTTGGCTCAATTTTACTCAACATCTCTTCACTACAGACACTTGGCTCACAGTTCTTCTTAAGAACATTGATGCCTAGCACCTTTTTGGGTTACTAAATGCTTTGTAACTAGGTTGCTCTTGATAATAGACTTTTAGTTGATAATCCCAGATTAATTAACCCAAGTTACCAAGTTTTAAAATACTCTTTAGAACCTAATTGTCCAAGCAGATCCTAGCACAAAAAGCACCACAGGCATATGTCTTAAGGTCCAAGCTATTGGTGTCAAGCCTTATTTCTTGTTTCTATTATTTTGTTGCCCATTTCTTGGCTTTTTTTCTTTTCTTTCTTTCTATTTCTATTTTTTCCAAGGATCTTTATTAATTGACGGTTCATAACAACAACTAAGTCTACACTTGAAAGAGATATTCTACCTTGCAGCTTTTATTGTTGAGCTTATCAACTAATCAAACAATTACCACCACTGAACTTTATTTTTATTCCTACCACATTGGACAATTACTTTCTGTTTCAACATTTTCTCTTATTTATGTAGAGGGGAACAAGATATGAATTCAAGTAGGATGAGTGATGCACAAGCATTCTGACTAGATCACTGAAATTGAAGAATAAAATGACAAATAATAAACAGAATGCAGACAAAGGTAAACTAATTAGAAAGGGGGCACAATTAGACTTCCAATTAAAGCACTTCAAGCCTTAAATAGTTGAGTAACAATACAACCTTTTGGAATATTCTTGCTTAGTCCTTTATCATCCTCCTTGGCTTTTGTGCTTTTCTTGTTGATGATTTACAATATTTCAAAAAAAGTTGAGTGATTTCCTGCAATGATAGTGGAAGTTGCTTGTCCCCCAAGCACTTAAAAAATGTTTAGCATGCATGGATGTTTGTAGGCTTTTGAGCTTATTTTGGTGTGTGAACACCAAATGTAGTTCCTTGCCAATGTTTCTTATGCAGCAGATTAATCACATACATGAAACCTTGTGCTTTTATTAAAGAAAACAGATTATGATTGTTTGGAGTTACTGATAAATTCTGCAGAAGGTTGTAATGTGTTATTGATGAAATTTGTGGTGGAACACCAAACTTAAAACCACATATTCACCCTTAAATTGTTTTGGTGTGTAACACCAAACTTAACTCATTGCAATGCAGAGAATTCTACTTCACTCTTTTATTGGAATAGCTAGGAAAAGAAAACTACCTCTGGTTGGGTTGCCTCCCAACAAATGCTTGTTTATCATCATTAGCTTGACATCCTCTTTCTTTGTTCATCCCAACTCATGAACACTCTCTTCTTTGTTCCAAGGTCCTCCTAGATAATGCTTAGCTCTATGACCATTTGCTGTGAATATATCCTTTGTGGCTTCATTCAGAAGTTCAAGGCTTCCATGTGGGAAAACCTTAGTTACCAGATAAGGGCCAATCCACTTAGACTTGAGTTTTCCAGGAAAAACCTTGAGCATGGAGTTGTATAATAACACATGTTGCCCCGTCTCAAACTCTTTTCTTGTGACCTTCTTGTCATGCCATCTTTTAGCTATCTCCTTGTATATCTTATCACTCTCATAAGCTTCCAATCTGAACTCATCCAGCTCATTAAGTTGCAATAACCTTTTCTCTCCTGCTGCTTGAGTGTCAAGATTGAGGAGCTTAGTAGCCCAGTATGATTTATGCTCAAGCTCCACAGGAAAGTGACAGGATTTGCCATAGATTAGCTGAAAGGGTGACTTTTCAATTGGAGTTTTGAATGCTGTTCTATATGCCGGTAGAGCATCATCCAACTTTCTGGCCCAGTCTTTCCTTGTGATCCCAACTGTCTTCTCCAAAATTCTCTTTAGCTCCCTATTTGCCAATTCAGCCTGCCCATTAGTTTGAGGGTGGTATGGTGTGGCCACTTTGTGAATTACTCCATATTTATGGAGTAGTTTTTCCATTTGTTTGTTGCAAAACTGGCTGCCACCATCACTAAAAAGGCCTTTGGGCACCCATATCTGGTAAAGATGTGTTTCTTAAGTAATTGAAGAACAATTGGTGCATCACATGTGGTTGTGGCTGTAGCCTCCACCCTTTTGGAGACATATTCTACTGCTACCAGAATGTATTTGAAGAAAAAGGATGGAGGAAAGGGGCCCATGAAATCCATACCCCATAGATCAAACAGTTCCACTTCCAAAATAAAGTTTTGAGGCATTTCATTTCTCTTTGTTAACCCTCCATCTCTTTAACATTCATTGCATTGGTGCACAAACTCTCTGGCATCTTTGAATATAGTTGGCCAATAAAATCCACTTTGAAGTACTTTAGCTGCTGTTTTTTCTGGCCCAAAATGTCCACCATAAGCTGAACCATGATAGTGCCACAGTATGTCTCTCATCTCACTTTCGGGGATAAACCTTCTAATCATCCCATCTAGACACCTCTTGAACAAGAAAGGCAGATCCCACAAGAATTTCTTGGCCTCATTATACAGCTTCTTCACTTATTGCTTGGTAAACTCTTGAGGAATCTTTCTTCCCACCTTTTAGTTTGCAATGTCAACAAACCAATGTGCTTGATGGACTTGGAGAAGATGTTCATCTGGGAACTTTACATTCACTAGTTGTGGTGTATCCTGGTTGGCCTCTTGTGGAAATCTTGACAAATGGTCTGCCACTTGATTCTCACTTTCCTTCCTATCTCTCACTTCAATGTCAAATTCTTGTAACAGCAGCACCCACCTGATAAGTCTTGGCTTTGCATCCTGTTTAGACATAAGATACTTGAGAGCAGCATGATCAGTATATACTATAATTTTTGAACCAATCAAGTATTGTCTAAACTTGTCAAATGCATATACAATAGCCATGATCTCTTTCTCTGTGGTGGTATAATTATTTTGTGCCTCATTTAACACCTTACTGGCATAGTATATGACAAAATGCAGCTTGTCTTTCTTTTGCCCTAATACAGCACCAAATGCAACATCACTTGCATTACACATTAGTTCAAAAGGAAGTCCCCATTCTGGGGGTATGATGATTGATGCTGTAGTGAGTTTCCTTTTTAAAGTTTCAAAGGCATGCTTGCAATTGTCATCAAAGATGAAAGAATTGTCAACCACTGGCAAATTGCTCAGCGGTTTGGCTATTTTTGAAAAATCCTTGATGAATCTTCTATAAAACCCACCATGCCCAAGAAAACTTCTCACTGCTTTTACATTGATGGTTACAGGGAGCTTTTCAATGATTTCTATTTTTGCTCTGTCAACTTCTATACCCTTGCTTGAAACCTTATGCCTAAGAACAATACCCTCTGGTACCATGAAATGACATTTTTCCCAATTCAAAACTATATTTGTTTTTTGGCATCTTTTCAATACATGAGTTAGATGTTGCAGACAAGTTTCAAAAGAGTTACCAAACACAGAGAAATTATCCATAAAGGCCTCTAAGAATTTTTCAACCATGTAAGAGAATATGGAAAGCATACACCTTTGGAAGGTTGCTGGAGCATTGCAGAGCCCAAAAGGCATCCTCCTATAAGCGAAGACTCCAAATGGACAGGTGAATGAGGTTTTCTCTTGATCCTTGGGGTCCACCACTATTTGATTGTACCCAGAATACCCATTCAAGAAGCAGTAATAGGCATGGCCAGCCAACCTTTCTAGCATCTGATCAATGAAAGAGAGAGGAAAGTAATCTTTCCTTGTAGCCTCATTCAATCTTCTATAATCAATGTACATCCTCCACCCAGTAACTGTCCTTGTACGGATTAATTCATTCTTCTCATTGAAGATCACAGTCATTCCTCCCTTTTTTGGAACAACTTAAACTGGAATTACCCAAGGGCTATCAGAGATTGGGTATATGATTTCAGCATTCCACAGCTTCATCACCTCCTTTTGAACCACATCCATCATGGTTGGGTTAAGTCTTCTTTGAGGTTGCACCACAGGTCTTGAGTCCTCTTCCAGCAAGATTTTATGCATACAGATGGCAGGGCTTATACCCTTGATGTCATCAATTGTCCATCCTAAAGCTATATTGTGAGCTCTTAACACTTCAATCAGCTTTGTTTCATCTTCTATGTTCAAGGAGGAATTAATGATTACTGGCAGGGTCTCTTCTTCTCCAAGAAATGAATACTTGAGATGAGGAGGGAGAGCTTAAATTCTTGTTTTGGTACCTCCTCTGTCTTGCCTTCAAAGGAGATTTCAGCTACTCCTTCTTCTATTATGTCTTATTCTACTTCTATTTCCTCTTCTTGTTCTTCCTGATCATTGGCTTCAAGTAGCTCCTCCTCCAATTCTTCTATCATTTCCACCCTCATATGCTTTTCCTTCTCAGGGGGATGTTACATGGATTTAAAGACATTAATGATCATTTTTTCATCATGCACCCTGAGGGTCATTTTACCCTTCTCTACATCAATGATAGCTCTTACTATGGCTAAGAAAGGTCGTCCCAAGATAATTGAGTTGTGTCCCTCTTCTTCCATATCTAAAATGACAAAATAAGCAGGGAAAATGAATTCTCTAATCTTCACTAATAAGTTTTCTACAACTCCATTAGGTATCTTGAGTGATTTATCAGCCATTTGAAGTGACATTCTGGTGGGTTTGTCTTTCTCTATTGCAAGCTTTTTCATTAGTGAAAGAGGCATCAAGTTGATGCTGGCACCTAAGTCACAGAGAGCTTTTTCTAAGGTCATATTTCCTATGGTGCAAGATATGATGAAGCTCTCAGGATCTTTGAGCTTTGGTGGGAGACCCTTTTGAATCACTACACTGCATTCTTGGGTCGAGATCATAGTCTCCTTTTCATTCCAACTTCTCTTTTTGTTGATGAGTTCCTTGAGGAACTTAGCATACAATGGTATTTTCTCTAGAGCTTCAGCAAGTGGTAAGTTGATTTCCAGCTTCTTGAAAACTTCTAGGAACTTGGGAAACTATTGGTCCTTGATCTCCCTTTGCAATCTTTGAGGGTATGGCAAAGGAGGAGTGTAAGCTTTCACCTCCTTCTTCTGTTCTTGGGAGTGCTCCTCCATGACTTGCTTTCCCTTCTTTGAAGTTTGTGGCTCTTCATCCTTCTTCTTGAGCTCTTCCTAGTCCTTCTCTTTAATTGCCACTTCTTTCTTACTTGCAACCTTGTCGTCCTCCAATGTTCTTCCACTCATGAGTTGAATTATTTTGCATTTTTCTTTGGGATTTGGAATGGTATCACTTGGAAAAGTGTTGGTTGGTCCTTCAGGCTGTTTGGACAATTGGCCAATTTGTCTTTCCAGGTTTCTTAGTGAGGCTTCATGATTGTTATTGGCCAGCTCTTGATGCTTCAACATTTTTTCCATCATCATCTCTAAATTGTAGATTCTTTGGGATTCTTGGGGTGGTTGTGGCTGAGTGTGAGATGAAGATGGTTGGTGGAAATTATTTTGGTTAGTTGATGGGTTGTTGGGTGGATAGAAGCTAGAAGTAGGGTAGTTATTTTGTGGTTTTCTGTATGGATTTTGGTTAGTCTGTTGATGGTTTTGATGGTTTGTGTTGTGGGAGTTATTTTGGTTAGAGTTTCTTTGCCATGAGCTCTATTGTCTCCCACCTTAGATTGGGGTGGTTCCTCCAAGAGGGGTTATAAGTGTCTCCATGAAATTCATTCTGTCCAGCACCTTGGTTGTGCATATAGTTAACTTGTTCTGGTTGCTGCTCTTCATAGATTTCTTCATTTTGTCCCCATCCAGCTGGTGGTTGATTTGTAGTGCTCATTGCTGCAATTTGAAGACCATCAATCCTCTTAGCCATCATCTCCATTTGTTGCTGGATTTGTTGGTGCATCATTATGTTTTGTGCTAAGATAGTATCCACAACTTCCAGCTCCAACACACCTTTCCTTTGAGCTGGTTGGCGTTGCCTTTGATGACCATAAAAGTATTGGTTGTTGGTCATAGTGTCTATGAGATTTTGGGCTTCCTCGGCTGTTTTCATGAGGTGTACTGAACCTCCTGCTGAATAATCAAGGGCCTCTTGAGCTTTCAGTGTCAAGCCTTCATAGAAATTTTGAAGTCTATCCCATTCACTAAACATCTCACATGGGCACTTCCTGATCAGGGCCTTGTATCTCTCCCAAGCATCATAAAGTGATTCTCCATCCATTTGAGTGAATGTATGCACTTCTGTCTTTAATCTAATGATCCTCTTAGGTGGGTAGAATTTGGCTAGGAATTTGCTCACTAGATCTTCCCAATTGTTGATACTTTCTTCGGGGAATGTCTCTAGCCATTGAGGAGCCTTATCCTTCAAAGAGAATGGAAATAGCAGTAGCTTATAGATGTCTGGATGCACACCATTTGTCTTGACAGCTTCACAAATCTTCAGGAAGATGGATAAGTGTTGGTTTGGATCTTCAAGTGGACCTCCTCCATAGGAACAATTGTTCTGCACCAGAGTAATAAGTTGAGGCTTCAACTCAAAGTAGTTTGCATGAACATTGGGAGTGAGTATACTGCTCCCACAGTTTCTTGGATTGGGGAAGGTGTAAGAAGCTAGAACTCTCCTTTGAGGTGGGCATTATTGTTGGCCACTTCCCTCTTGCTTCTCTTCTCAGTCTCAAAAATGTTCTCTCTGGCTTAGAATCAAAGGAGGTGGATTCACCTCTTCTTCCTCCTGGCATACAACACAAACAAAACCAGAAACTAAAAATAAAGCACTCTACTGCTAGAGTGAAGTTAAGGTTAGCTTGAACAAAATCTCAAATAGTTAGTATGCTTAACAAAGACAAAGAAAAATGCTTAATCTAAATTATCACCTACTTAATCATTGTCAATCTAAATCAATCCCCGGCAATGGCGCCAAAAACTTGATGAGGGAAAAACAATTACACACAAACTCACCGGCGAGTGTACCAGATTGCATCAAGTAGTAAAACTCACAGAAATGAGGTCGATCCCACAAGGATTGATGGATTGAGAAACTTTAGTATGATAATGAATTTTGTTAAGCAGACAGTTGATGATTTGAGTGGAATTTGATAAATCAAAAAGTAAATTGAATGAAAGTAAAGTGCAGAAAGTAAATTGGCAGAATCTTAAAATACAGAAGAAGTAAATTGCAGAAACTTTGAGAGCAAGAAATCAAAAGAGCTGAAACTTAAATTGCAAGAAAGGTAAATAACTGAATCTTAAGGTGCAAGAAATTTAAATTGCAGAATCTAAATTGCCAGGAAACTTAAATTGCATGAATAATAAAAAGATTTGAGTGCTAGAAATTTAAACAGAATGGAAACTACAGTAAATCAGAAAACTCTAAATTGAAGAAATTCAAAGAAAGTCATTCATCATGGTTTGGAGATACTGTAATCCTTCATGAATCAATTGGATCTCAACTTCTTTCTCAATCATTTGGTAGATCTGTGGCGGATTGAAATTGATTAAATCCCAATTCCTTGGCAATCCAATCTCTCTAATCATAATCAATCTTGCCAATTCCTTGATCTAATTGTGATGAGAAGAGGTTAAGTGCAATTTTCTTATCCATAAGCCACACTAACTCTCAGGATCTCAATTCCTCCTGAATAGTGTTGATCAAGAGAGTAGTGAAGGATAGAGCTCCAATTCTAATGCAAGTGATTCCCCTTCTGAGGCTCACACAAGCATTCACTGAATTAAACCCCCTTCCCAGAGTGAATAATCCACAATCAAAATAGAAGATACCCAATTGCTACACAAATGAATAGAGAAGAAGAAGAATTTCATTAATTCATTGAAATTACAATAGAGCTCCTCCCCCTAATGAAATTGGGGTTTAGTTCATCATTGCTCTAGTACCAAAACAGAAAAGAAAAAGTTGTAGATGAAGAAAAACAGAAAGAAAAACAAAAATCAGATCTCAATGTCTAAAACTCTAAAAAGGAAGAAAGCAAAAGAAGTCCTGATTTCATCCTCTATTTATACACTTTATAATTCAGTCATCAAGTATTTGGAGTGGGCTTTTTGGCCTTTGATGCAGTGGGTCAGAAAAGGTACTTGGTTGCAGCTTCTAGGGGAACGTAGCATTCTAAAAAAGAGCACAGCGTTCATTCACCGACGCGTACATGTCTCCCACGGGTGCGCTTCCTTGCTCACTGAGTGCTCTTCATGCGTACGCGTGCTTCACGCCCATGCATCTTTTTGCATTTTTGCACATCGATGCGTACGCGTCATATACCCGTGTACGTCACTGCCATCTTCAGCTTCCATCATGCTTGCGCATAGCATCCACGCGTGCGCATCCTTGATAGTGTTCTTTAAACGAGCGCTACGTTCACACCATGAGCGCTGCCCACACGTGCGCGTCCCTCGCGCGTGTGCGTGGGTATCAAAATCTCAACTCCAGGCTTCAGCGCCACCCACGCGTTCGCGTGCTTCCCTCCAGATTCTTCCTCAATGCGTGCGCGTCTTGTACGCATGCGCGTCGGTTACAAAACTTCAATTCCAAATTTGAATTTTTCCGAAAATGCTCATTCAGATAACGTAGCGCTCTCTTTGTAAATGAGCGCCAATTACATCCACATGTACGTGTCATGCACGTGTACGCGTGGGCCTTCAAAAATCCTTTCCCGATGCGTAAGCGTCCTGTACGCGTGCGCCTCGCTAGAGAGCGTAGCGTTCTTTATTTGAACGCAGCATTACTGTAACACCCTAATTACCCTAAGCTCTACCTCGCGTCGTAATGCAAAGGTTAACCAGAGATTACGACAGTTCTAAAGCTCATATGTATAATATATATAGAAAGAATAATATAATCTAGAACCCCAATGAATGATATAGCTCAAAAATAGGATTTGGAAAGCGCAAACCGTACTAACGAGCTGCTAGTTTAAGGCACAAGAAACAGATAAGATACAACAAAATATAAGTATATAATATCATAGGAAACTAGCCTCGACTCGCGGTGTTTAAGCCGGCTATCCATATACAAGTATACAGAACTATACAGAAAACTGACAGTTTGAAACAGCTTATACAAGTTTTTCTCTCATAAAACAAGCCTCTAGTCTAAGAAAAAATACAAAAGAGAGAAGTATAAACAAGATAAACCCAAAAAGACTCCAAAATAGTCCAGGATCTTCTGCTTCTGTCACCATCCAAAACAACTCACCGAGGTGGGTTGCGACCCGCATCTGAAAAGCACAACAAAGATATGGTATAAGAACCGGAGGTTCTCAGTATGGTAACAGTGCCCAGTGATGTAGGATATAAGACTCCGGGATGCTAAAGGCAATCCTAAGCTCCATATCCATCACAAGATTCAAGCTTAAAGCATTCTAAAACAAATAAGCATAATATAAACCTTATTATAGATAAACCGGGTGATCTATCTTAAGGGATTTCTATTCTAACCAAACGTCGCTTTCCCACAGCCATCACCAACCTATCCTCCATGCGATCCCATCGCCACCGCCTTCCGAATATCCTCAATCCCAGTAGAAAACACAATTAATAACAATGCAAGTAATTCACAAGTAAAAGCATACAAGGCAAGTAGATCAAGTAAGCAATTAGACATGTTATTCAATTAGGCATGCAATTACAAGTCGACAAAGCAAACAAACAGATAGGAAATGCATATGATGAATGCCTGTCCTAATGCCTGTGATATCACATTGTTGGTTCAACTGCCAACCCGACACATCTCCATGGAGACGTCGCCCTTCGGATTTCTCATATGGGAACACCCGAGATATAGTGCTTGAATCACTGTCCAGGTACCGGCGCCTGCTCGCCTATAGATCCGAAGGGATGCGAGCGGGATACTCTTGCCACAGACCTCACATCTCAACGCAAGTAGGACGAACCACCTCCCTTACGCCACCGCCGCTACCTCGACAGGCAGGATCCAATCCCGTCCCTATCGGGCACATAGCGTCTCATATTCTCAGTAAAAATAATATTTCAATGGTTTTCAGAAAATATTTTCAGTATACATGGATCCATCGTCTCAATCCGAGTCCTCGACTCATCTCAACCACTGTCCATTCATAACTCAGTTTCCAATGTCAAAAGTTCATCATTCCTTATCTCATATATCACTCATCCTCCACCCAACGTCAAATCATTCTCAGCACTCCAGAAACCTAGGCCTCCGTTTTCTAATTTATCATAAAACCGTGTTCTAGCAACCTTAAGTTACATCCCATATTCTAATACACAAAATTAAGCCCATAAATCTTAAAATGGTGTTTTAGAAGCTTACAACCTTGTTGGGAAGGTAGAATAGTTGAAAACAAAAAAAAATTTGAGAAACATCACGTGTGCGGCCGCACAAGGGTCTGTGCGTGCGCACACTTCGGAGAGTTTTGAAATGCGTGCGTACACACAGGGGTATGCGTATGCACATGTGTCAATTTTTATAAGGATCTGTGCACTCGCACAACCTGTGCCAGCACCCCTAACAGACTGACCTTCTCGACGTGTGCGTCCGCACAAGTTGTAGTTTTTCCTTGGATATGTGTGTGCACAAGCTGTGCTAGCGTTGCGAACAGAACGCATTTCCCTGCCTGTGCGTGCGCACAGGTGTGAGCGTCCGCGCAGGTCAAAATATTTGCAGGGTGTGCGTCCGCACGAGGGTGTGCGCCCGCACATATCAGTAATCATAAAATTCTGCAACATTGCAGAATTTCAGATTTTTAACACCAACTTTGAAGGATCATAACTTCCTCTACAAAATTACAATTTTCACAAATTTTATATTGATGTAAAAAGTTTTCAAAGATCTTTAATTCTAAATAAATTTGAGTCAGTTTCGAAAACTGAGGCAAAAGCTATGATAGGACAAAGTTCATCAAAAACAAACTTTTATCTAATAACCCAATTTGCCAATTTTTCCAACTTTCACACCTCAAATCAACCAAAACACTACCAAACCAATTAAAGTCCCTCCAAGATCCATTTTTCACCAAAAACTACCCTATTGGGAACCACAATTTATAATAATCTCTCATCATACCTCATCATTTTCAACATCAATATCATCATATTACAATTTTCAATAACATTCCGCCAACACACTCACCATTCATCATTACATCAACATAACTTTTCTATCATCAAACTCATTCATGCTTCAAAACCATAAACAACAATAGTCATTCACCCCAATTTATCATACATCATAATCTCAATATCATTATTTCTCAATCATAACCATATTAATTCAACATAGAACATCAACCAAACATCATCAACAACCACATAAATTCAACTTTATCCTATAGGTCACTAGCCTAAGTGTCCATGAATATTATATACTACATAGAGAAAACCGAAACTATACCTTGGCCGATTCTCAATATGTACCAAAATTCCAACTTAGCACAAAGAAGCTTCCAGCCACAATCCAAGCTTTCAATCAACTCCACAAGCATCAATAATCACCAACAAGCTCCAATATTCATGCTAATATCACATATAATTTACAATAATTCAACCTAGAGTTTCATATATACACAAAACCACAAGAGATCAAGTAGGCTCACCTTACCCAATGATGATTGGGACAAACCCAATAATAATCAAGTGCTATAGTGTACCTAAATAATCAAAATCACAAGAACCATTCATCCACCCTAGCCAAAAATAGAATCTGTAATGGAAGGAAAAATTGGAAATCCCTTACCACTTTGTTTAGATGAAATTGAAGAGCTCGACAAGAGCTTCGCGTGGCAACTGACGGCACGCGAATCGGAGCTCCGGAGAGTGAGATATGGCTCTAAGAAGATGATGATGAATAGTGAATTTTTTGGAACCCTACCTCTCTTCCCTCTTTTCACGTTGCTACTGCTAGTTTGGTGTTTAAGTAGCTGAAATGGTCACTTAAAGGGACTTATATAGTGTTGGGTTTGGGCCCAACTTGGGCCCGGTCCAACCCGTTAGCATTTTTAGCCCGTTTGGCCCACTTTTGGGCCAAACCTTTAAAATTAACGCCCAGTTTTTGACTTCTAATATTTTTCTAAGGTTTTTGGCTGTTTTAAATTTTTCTCACATAGTATCGGGCAGACTTGAACCGGTTCGACCGGTTCAACTGCGGATTCGCGGTTTCTCCCGATTTTTCGCAGAAGATACATTTTCTGACTCAGAAAAATCCGCTGAGTCCAAAAATCTCCCCTAATTCTCACTTTAATTATTTAGAACCTAATTTGGGCAAGTAAATATCTAATTAAGCAGTTAATTAAGTGTGGTTCTTACAGTTACTCTGCACTGCATCTCTTTCTCTTCATTTTTCCTCCTGAAATCAATCAAACATGCAATCAAAGTCTCACCAAAATCTTAAGGTTTTGCATCATTCATAATAATCCAAATTCTTACATAAATCTCATGATTTTGTACAAAAATTAATAATGTTTGATTGAATCAAGATAAACATGAAATTCCACCCCCAATCGCTTATTTATTGTGCAAGAAAGTGCATAAAACCTAATGAAACAAATGAAAAATGCTTGTGAAACTAGCATAAGATGACTTGTCATCATTGAGTCACCCCTAAGGGTTTACTTTCTCAAGCCTCTCCTTAGCACACACACATCACAGACATTTAGCTTGTTTTATTCTTTGGACATTGATGCCCAGCACCTCTTTGGGTAACTAAATGCTTTGTCTCAAAGTAGCTCTTGATGGTGGACTTTTGGCTGACAATCCCAGGTTAGTTAACCCAAGTTGCCGGGTGATGAAGCACCCCTTAGGACCTAGTTATCCAAGCTTATCTTTGTACAAAAGCATCACAGGCATATATCCAAATCTCAAGCCATTGGTGCCCAGCCTTGTTTATTCCTTTTTGTTTCTTTCTCTTGCATTTCCTTTCTTTTATTATGGAACTTTTTCATTTGTCAAGTCTCATGGAATGTAACTCAAGTTCATATCTCAAAGTTATGCCAATCTCTAGCTTTATTCATAAATCAGCTGATGAACAAGCACATACCACCACATAACCTTATTCTATCTCTCATCAAAATAGACCTTTACTCTTTCTCTATTTCACAATATTTTCTTTTATTCAAGCATGGAGGACAAAGCATACGACATAAGCAAGATGGCATGGCATAATCACTTAGACTAGCATCCCAACATGACAATAAAGGGACAAGCAACTAGAATGCAAATGAATTATAACTAAAATGATACTACTCAGTAGGGGTACAATTATACTTCCAATTTAGACTTTTCACAGCAACAGGGGTTAAGTAACAATACAACCTTCTTGGTAGTATCTTCTAGCTTTCCTCCTTGCCATCATCATCCATAGCTTTTGTATCCTTCTTTATCTCCTTGGATGATGGTGCATCTTACCCTCCAAGAGATTCATTGACTTCCTGCAAAGTTATTGGAAGTTGCTTGTTCCACAAGCACTTGAGAGATGGTTAGCATGCATGTATGCTTGTGATTTTCTGAACTTAAGTTGGTGTGTGAACACCAAACTTAGTTCCTTGCCTACTTCTATATGCAGTAGAGTGAATACATGCAAGAAACATCAAGTTTTTTTATTAAGAAAACAAACTATAAACTAGAAAAAAAATTATGAACTAGAAAATAGACTATGAACTAGAAAACAAACTAGGAACTAGAAACTAAACAATTGTTAAGTAGTTTCTCTGATTGTTTGGAGCTAATAACTAGTCTTGCTGAGGGTGCAATGTGTTCTTAATGAAATCTGTGGTGGAACACCAAACTTAGTATTACACATTCACCCTTAAATTTCTTTGCTGTACAACACCAAACTTAGCTGCTTGCAATATAGAGAAATCTACTGAACTTTCTTATTGAAACAGTAAAGGAAAAGAGAGTTACCTCTGGTTGGGTTGCCTCCCAACAAGCGCTTCTTTAATGTCACTAGCTTGACATGCTGTTCATGACTTTCTTCCTCTTCTTCCAGTTTGTTAAGAGGAATGACCTCAGGGGGAAAGAAGATCAAGTCAGTATCCCTTGTCTTGGCCTATTCCCAGCAAGCTTCCTTTTGTTAATTACTTGATTGAACTTGCTTGCTGGATCTGGGTTGGATTGCTTGTGGTTGACCTCTTCTTCTTTCATGATATGTTAAATTGTAAATTGGTCACAATCCTCTTTTTGGTGCTCTTGTTGGTTGTCTTCACTTCTCAGATATCAAGACTTGAGTGTTATGTGATGGTTGGAGTGTCTGCTGCATCAAAATCTTCTTGAATTGGTGGTTCACTTAACCTATCCTCTATGCAGCTCTCTGCTTCAATTGTGTGTGGACTTCCTTTATTGACTTCCTCCCTTTCTTCTACATGATGTTCCATTGAGTCCTTTGGGGGTGAATTTTCATGTTCCTCTGTCACCTCAATTAGCTTCTGTGGATATCAAATCATAGGTTAAAATGCCTCTGGAGCCTCCTTCTTCGTTGAACTTTCACTTGTTATCAGTGCCTCTTTTACTTGCTTTTCTAATTCCTCCTTTGCACTCAACATCTAGTTCAAACACAGTTCCATGTTTTTGAAACAGGTTTCTTGTTCTGTAAAAGATTTCTTTATTTTCTCTTCATATCTATCAAGCATGGACTCAAGTTTTGAGAGTCTTTGGTTCATGGAAGTTTGTGTGGGTTGTGAGTTTTGGAAGGGATTTTGTGTTGAGGCATAGTCAAGTGATGAAGAATTTTCATATGAAAAACTGGGAGGTGGGGTTAGACAATTTTGCATGAATGTATCTGAGGCATAATCAAGTGATGATGGCTCTGGATGGTTAAAATATGGAGCATTAGAATTCCCTTCCCAGCCACAATTTGTGTAGTTGTCATAACAATATGAGTCATTTTGTGGCTGTAGGAGGTATCCTATTTCACTTGATTGTTCATACACCCACATTCCTTGTTGATATTCCCAGCCACCATAAGGATAATGACATGAATCATTTTGTGGTGGTGGGCAATATCCCATGTAATTAATCTGCTTAATCATTTTGTGGCCCTAGAGCATATCCCCACTGCGTGGATTGCTCATAATATGTTATTTCTTGGTGATATTCCCAGCCACCATGAGGATAATGACATGAATCATTTTATGGTGGTGGATAATATCCCATGAAATTGGCTTGATCAAAAGATAAGGTGAACTCTATTTGAATTTTGTAAAACACAATCACCAAGGAAAATTGAAACTCCTAATGTCACAGATAAGAATTTCTTAGTGAGGTAATAACACAAACATCTAAGTATGAAGAGAAAATAGAAAATCAAAAGAACTTAAATGACAAAAACCAAGAAAATGCTTAATCTAGACTCATCACCCACTTAATCATTGTCAATCTTAATCAATCACTGACAACGGCGTCAAAAACATGATGGCGAAAAATTGAATTCGCACAAACTAACCGGCAAGTATACCGGGTTGCATCAAGTAATAAAATTCACAAGAGTGAGGTCGATCCTACGAAGATTCATGGATTAAGCAACTTTAGTGAGGTGATATGTCTTGTTAAGTGAAATATTGAAAGTGTTGGTGAAAATTGATTAACAGAATGTAAATCCCAGGGAATGTAAATTACTGAATGTAAATTGACAGAAAACTTAAATGGCAAGAAACTTAAATTGCAGGAAAAGTAAATTGCATCAAATGTAAAGGGCTTTGGGTGCAGGGAAATTAAAGAGAACAGTAAATCAAGTAATTGAAATGAAGTCAAAGACTATTAACCGAAAGAAAAATTCATCAGGGATTGGAGATATCATAATCCACAATGAATCAAATGGGTCTCAACTCCTTTATCAATCATATGAGTATATCTATGGCAGATTGTAATTGATTGGATCCCAATTCCTTGACAACCCAATTTCTTGATCCAATTGTCATGAGAAGAGGTTAAGTACATGTCTACCATCCATAAGCCACACTAACTCTCAAGATCTCAATTCCTCCTGAATGGTGTTGATCAAGAGGGTTGTGAAGGATAGAGCTTCAATTCTAATTCTCATGATTCCCCTTTCGAGGCTCACGCAAGCATTCAACATATTCAAATCCCCTTCCGGAGTGAATGAATCTTAATCAAAACAGAGGATATCCTATAGCTACCCAAGCAGATTGAGAAGAAGAATAAATTCACTCAACATGTGAATTATAATAGAGCTCCTCCCCTAATGATTGGGGTTCAGTGGGTCATCGCTCTAAGAACAAGTGCAAGAAAGTTAAAATAAAAATGTATAATTGCAAAAGAACAGAAGTGCAGAAAATTTGAATTGCATAAAGTAAAACTGAATTCAGTACAATTTTAAAGAAGAAAGTGTAGAAAGTAAAATGGTTACAAAAGAGAAATTCTACACTAAGCTCTATGGAGTCTCTAATCCTCCAGCCTCTACTCCTACTACAGCTTACTACTACCCAAGCCTACTACTACTTAACCCTCCTCAATCCTATCAGAGAGCCCCCTATTTATACTCTTCTTTTCTTCTTTAATTAGGTCTTCAAGTACTTGGATGTGGGCCTTGGTCTTGATTCAAGCAAGTAAGAGGAACTCTTTGATGATGAACATTTGGCAACTAACATTCATACTTTGTATAGTGCATTTTGGAATGAAATTAGCCTTAACGTTGGTAACCATGTTTGTATAAAAACGTTGGGTCAAATGTTAGTTAAAAAAAATGAAGTCTGGGTGTTGCCAGCAATGTTTGACTCAACATTGGTGCACCAACGTTCATGCACTCACGCGTGTGTGTGGCCCACGCGTATGCGTGGATGGTTGAAGAACTGAGGATTGATGGTTTAGAGGTTATAATAAACTCTCGTTGTAAGTATAGTTACTAAACCAAGCAATCAACCTTTCTTACAAACGTTTTGGTTGTCACAAGTAACAAACCCCTTTAAAAATTGTTAACCGAGTATTTAAACCTCGGGTCGTCTTCTCAAGGAACTGCAGGGAAGTATGTTCTTATTATTGGCTATAAAGGTTGTAATCGGGGTTTAGAAGGTGAGAAGCAAGTGATTTAAATGACAAATGAAGTAGATGGCAATTAAAATAAATAAATACTGTAAAGCAAACTTCTGGCAAGGTAAGAGAAATTGGAAGTCCAACTTAGTTATCTCTCTCAATTATAATGAAAGTTGAATCTAAATTCCACTTAGTTAACCTTTACTAAAGTAAAGGAAAGTCAAGGGACTAATTAGTTTGACCTTCGAATCCTATTTATTTCCTAAAAAAAAGTTGGGATTATTGAAGTTCAGTTCAATTAGCAAGATAACGATTATCAATTATGCTGAGTTTAATAATGTTGAGTTACTGATTTCTTAACCAAGACCAAAAGGGAAAAAGTAAAATTGTTGGAATAAAAATGTCCTTAGATAGAAAGCAATGGTAACACAAATTAAGGAGAAAGCAATCAATAACTGAAATACCTCAAATAATCATTAATTCAAATAATAACATGGGAAGGATTAATAAGTCAAGTCACTACAAGAAAAATACCCATTCGGCCACACTTTTTTTAAGCTACATTTGAAAAGCGTAGCCTATTCTATGAATAGGCTACGCTTTTCTCCGTGTTGCCTTTTTATAAGAGAAAAGGATACACAATTGTGGCATCATTTAAAAAGTGTAGCCTTAGGTATTATAGAAATTACTTATAAAGCGTAGCCGTAGGTTGATATCTATAAATTCACTTTTCGTATCAAAGGAGATACGTTTAGAAAGTAGCCTATTTATTAAGTTTTGGGTGCATTTTAAAAGTGATGCCTAATGTATCTAGTGCAAAAAACTTAACACAACTCACAAACACTTAGTAATTTTTTGTTTCCTTTTCACCAAATCACATACTACACTCTCTCCCTCACTTACCCTCTTTGCGTGGTACCCTAACCTAGAATCAGAACCCATCTCACCTCTCTCTTCTCTCGCCACTCTGTCCCTCAAGCCTGTCGCCGGCTCCTCAAGCTTTGGTCACCCCCTCAAGCTCGTCGCTGCCCGCCCCCTCAAGCTTGTCACGGCCTCAAGCTCTGTCGCCGCCTCAAGCTCACGTCGCCGCCTCAAGCTCGTCGCCGCCTCGAGCTCGCGTCGCCGCTTCAAGGTCATCGCCGCTCAAACTCTGTCGCGCTCTATCATAGTTCGTAAGCTTGCCTTCCTGCTTCGGCCATCAACGCTTCCTCGGCCCTGAGTCTGGGTTTAGGGTTTCAGCTTCGGCTCGGGTCTTCCATCAACGCTTGCTTCGTCTCTCTGCCTATGTGAGTTTCATCTTCAGCCCTGTTATTTCTCTTTCAATTTTATTGCTGTAAATTATTAGTACATCTTGAATTTATTGCTCAAAGTTGAGTTTGTTGCTGAAATTATGATTTAGCTAATGTTAATCTGCTGTAAATCATATTTGGAGAATTGAAGGTTTTTTGTTGCTGCCTGAAAGTTATCATAGTTATCATAGCTGAATTTGTTGCTAGAATTCTAGAAGTAGAATTTGTTGTCAGCTGTAAGTTGAATTTGATGCTGAACATATCATAAATGTGGTTGTTGCTGGATAATTGAGTTGAGTTGAATTTGTTACTAATCCTTGTTGTTGTTGTGTTGAATTTGTTCTGATTAGGGGAGGTTCTGCCATTATTTGTTTTTTAATTAAGAAGCATCATGTTCTATTTTTAATTTGTTTTTGGTTTTAATGTTTCCCAATTATTCTTCATTATCAAGGGAAAAACTAATTGATTTATGGAGTAGTTTATTTTATTTGATTTTAATTTTTCCATTCTTTTTATCTGGTGGTGTTTCAAATGAGAAATTAGTTTGCTCTATGTTATGGTGGTTGAATTCGATGGACTTTTATTGGAACTCTATTTCATTGATGATGGATTATTCTAAAGAAGTGGCATTTGGTCATTACAAGGTGCTGCTCTTGCTATATTCTATTATTTTTAGAACATTGTGTTACTCCTCTACAGAATCAAAGACTCAGAGTTGGTTGAGCTATGTTTAGTTTATTTATCAATAAAATCTTTGGGAATATTGGTAGTGCACTTGATTATACATAACTATTTTTGTATTAGATATATTGTAAATTTGTAATTAGGTGTAAATCTTTGCTTCAAGTATAGAAGGTTCAGACGCTGAGGAGTTTTTAGCTCGTGCAACACATCAAAATGCAAATCCACAATAAAATACTTTTTCTAGTCTCTATTATTGATCCAAAAAAAAAATCATGTTTGCTTTTCTTAATTTACAGGTTGGCATGCATGTGAGGCAATTCTATTTGTTTCGAATGATGTTTTGCTTTCATTTATTTTAATTGATATCTTTTAATCTCTTGTAGGTGGTTGTTGACCTTGATTATAATCATATCACTACATCAGAGAAAATTCCACCTATTCCTGAGCCAGAATACCGCTTCTTGCGTGGTGAGGTAATCAAGTTATTATACCCCAGTGTAATTGGAATTGATGAATTGAAGGCTGGAATATATAGTGTATCTGAGCATTATACTAAATTTATGGCTAAGCAGTGGGGAGCGGATCATGACCTTCAGTTAAGGTGATCCTTCGATGGTAGATTATTCATTGTTTTCCATTCTTTTTAGGTTCACCGTCTCTGAATAAATCATATGAAAGTGAATGAGATGCTAGATTGATGAACATTTTTATGAATTCTTAATTTAGTTCCCTGGAAAATATTATGGTACACTTTATTCTAAACATTGCTGATTGATATTTGTAATAAAATATTGAAATTTTCTCACATAGATGAACTTGATGCCTGCCTGTTATACCAAGAATGATTTGTGCTTTGCTCATTGTAGTTCTAATTTATGTTGTTTCTAGGTTCCTTGTGGACCGTCCAATTTATTATTTTGGTTCCTTGTGGACAGTCCAATTTATTGTTTAACTTTTTTGTGTCTTATTGTCACCATGTTTCTTGTGCAGGATGATATTCTTAAAGTTCTTTGCAACACTTTTAAGTGGCTATCGGAATTTCCTAGTATGAATATTCTAGTTCTTGTTTCAAGAATTTAGTTTTCAATCTTCCATGAGAAAATTTTGGTATGACTTTTCATTGTTCATTTTCTTCTTTTTTCCTATTTTGGCATCAGGAAAATAGTTCCACTCAGGTCTTCAATACTCAAGCTTTCTTGAAGAAATGGTCTCGAGCTACTAACCAATCACCAGAGCCAATGGTAATTTTTAACTCATAACATGGGGTGTGTTCTCCAATTAGCAGCGATGGAAATTCCAATGATTAAATTGATCCTACTAATGATTAGATTTCCATTGTTGATTATGATGGTTAGAAGTCTCATGGATGTACTAATGATAATTACATTGGCTGGGTTTAAATCATGTTTTATCAAAGAAATGCTAATTCCATTCTTATTATTGATGTAACTACCAAAATTTAATTTATATTATAATCTCTTTTTTGCACTCATCATGATGATGTGACATGATGGGTTTTGATTCAATGCAAGGGAGAGCTTCTATTCCTCAGTGACGTCTCTTACTAGCTAATTTAATTTGCATTGTGATACGTAAAAAAATTAATTTCACGTAATTACCGGCAAGTATACCGGGTCGTATCAAGTAATAAAACTCACTAAGAGTGAGGTCGATCCCACGGAGATTGGTAGATTAAGCAACTTTAGTTAAATGGTAGATTTAGTCAAGCAAACATGGTTTTGATTTCATGAGATTTGTGATTTTTTGAACATAATTGCAAAAATTTAAATGGGAAGGAATTTAAAGAACTAGAAGAGAGAAAGAAGATGAAAGTAGATAACTGAAACTTAAAATGCAAGAAACTTAAATGACATTAAAGATAAATTGCAAGAAAGTAAAGATTGCAGAATTTTAAAAAGCATAAGAGTAAATAGCAAGAAATATAGAAACAGAATGTAAATGACAAGAATAATGAATTGCAAGAATGTAGAAGGGAATCGGGTAATGGGTATTCAAACAACTAAAGAGCAAAAGAAATGAGAATTGATGATGGAGAGGATCATTAGGGATCAGAGATGCAAATTCTCCTGAATTGATGTTGATCAATTCCTTCTCAATCATGGGTATAGATCCATGGCAAATTGTGGGTAATTGAGTCCCAATCTCTTGGTAACTCAATTTCTCTCAACACAACCAATTGCCACTCTCGTGATCTAATTGTTCATGAGAAGAGATGAAGTTCAATTTCTAATCCAAGCCACACAACTTCCAAAACCTCAACTAAGGAAGGTACATCTCACATACCAACCAAAGTGTATTGATCAAGGAAATCATGAAAGGATGAACTCTAAACTGAATTATGTGACTCCTTTCTCAAATTCACCACATAATTCATATAGATTAATCCCTCTCTCGATGGTGATTGAATCGTTGAAGAACAAGAGTTTCTTCTTGGATTAACCACTTGAATTAAGAAGGAGGAGAAGAGTTATCAATTCATTCAAACAAGCAGAGCTCTTCCCCCTAATGAAAGTGGGGTTTAGTGAATCATAGCTCCAATTTCAACAACAATTGCAATAGATGAAAATTAAACTAAGTGTAGAGAAGAATGAAGAAGAAGAAGAAGTTCTTAAAACTGTAATTCAAAGTTACAAGAAAAACAAAATAGAAAACCGGTGAGAAAAAGTGGAAACCAAAAAAACTCTAAAAGTAAAAGTGTCTAAGAGTAAAAATTGCTAAAAAAATAAAAGTCAAAAGTAAAAGTCTCCTCAAAGTACCAAACTCTTCTCTATTTATACTACTCCTAAAACTCCTTCAGAGATCTTTAGTTTGGGCTAGCAATGTGGGCTTTCTCTTTGTTGAATTCATGACTCAATGGAAGAAGTATTGCTAAACTTGGAAGGAGGAGTTCATTCATAATGCTTCTGGCCCAATGGCTTGGCGTTTTTGCCAATAACGCTAGCCTTAATGCACGTTGGCAACGTGCAAAGTATTTTCCTGGAAGTGGGCATTGGTGTTTGGGTGTTGTTAGCCCAAGTTGTTGCTAACAACATGCTTTTCTTCATCTTGACTCTACTTTCATGCTTAATGTTGCCCAGAATTTGAGTGTCAATTCTTTGCTTCAATATGGACTATCATACATCATTGGAAAGCTCAGAGTGTCTTCTTTCTAATGCATTTGGAATCATCTCAATTGGATTTTTCTAGCTCAAGTTATGCTTCCTCAAAGAAGGTAAGGTCAGGCTGCCAAGTTTGTTGAAGTTGTTGCTGAACACGCCCCTCTCTTCCAAGTTGGCAACGTGCCAAACCTCCCAAGGCTGAAACATGAGGCTGGCGTTGTCCTCAAACATGCCTCCTTGTTGGCACGTTGGCAACGTGCTCGTTGCTTCCCTCCAAGGCTCATTCATGCCTCCTTGAATTCCAACTTCATGTTCTTGTTTTTGGGTCTAAATATGACTCTGATTTGAGCTTCCATTCCATGCTCCAATATAGACTATTATATATGGTTGGAAAGCTCTGAATGTCATCTTTCCAATGAAACTGGAAGCATATCAATTGGATCTCCGTAGCTCAAGTTATGCTCCATTGAAGATGACAAGGTCAGGCTGCCAGGTTTGTCGGCGTTTTTGACAAACACGCCTTCACATTCTCAAGTTGGCAACGTGGGTTACCTTCTAAGGCTGCTAAGCTTCGCAGGAATTGCTAGCAAACACGCCTTCACCTTACCCAAGTTGGCAACGTGGGTTATACCTCCCATGGAGCCAAATTTTAGCAAGGGCGTTGCCAACTTGGATTCCAAGTTGCCAACGTGTTTAGTTTCTGAGGTTCCAAATGAGGCCCAATTTTGAAGCTTCAAACTAATGTCAAACCCATACCATGATATATCATTGGAAAGCTCTAGATATCTACTTTCAAATGCCGTTGGAATCACCTCATTTGGAGCTTTGTAGCTCAGGATATACTCCATTGAAGGAGGTAAGGTCAGGCTGTCCAGCTCACCAGCGTTTTTGGCAAACACTCCTTTGTTCTTTCAAGTTGCCAACGTGGGTTGTTTCATTCCAAGGTTGCCTAGCTGCTAGCGTTGTTGATGAACACGCCCTTATAACTCCAAGTTAGCAACGTGCTCATGGTTGCTTCCTAGCTCCAAGTTTGCTGCGTTGCCAATGAACACGCCAATGAACCCACGTTGGCAACGTGCTCCTTTCTGAGGCTCCAAATGAAGCCAGCTTTTGAAGCTTCAAATGAATGCTAACTCCATACTATGATATATGGTTGGAAATCTCTTTATGTCTACTTTCCAATGCCACTGGAATCACTTC